>NW_015113444.1:255568-258444 GCF_001443285.1 Poecilia latipinna | reverse complement strand
ATATTCTGTCCTAGAATGCGGTTAGATGGGCCCTTTTTTTTTGAGCACCTGCCCCTTTAGTGGTCTCTGCACGGCCCTGAGTAACTTAGTCCGAAATCTTTAATATAACAATTCTAGATGAAATATTTAGGTGAACAGATCTGGCTCATTATCTGGCAAGAAATCAGTCAGTTGTGTTCCTATCTTACCCTTAAATAATGCATAATAAACAGTTATTGATGAGTTATTGTGTTTATAGATTAATGAATAACATAACTATAAACTATTTATAAGCCATCTGCAGGGGGATTCTTATTGTAAAGAGCCATTTATTTGCCAAGATCTGATGTTGAACTGTCTTGTTCAACATCAGATCTTGACAAATCCACTCTCTGAACCTACGTAAAACTTAACTGTAAAGAACAGAAAGGAAACTTTAGATTCCAAAATGGGGTCCTCAACAAATGAGCCTGTACTTGGCTAGGAAAGCCATCTAGCCCTGGCTGGCTTTTGAGCCTTTGAAAAGAGAGGAGGGCCTCCTGTTTTCCTGGGGGCCCCGTTATTTTTTTTCTTTCTTTAAAGGTTTTATTGGCTCTCGTGGCCTTTATTTGGTAGTAAATGGACTGGAAAGTGTCACCCTCTGAGGCTGGTTTTGTCCATTATTCGTGTGAACAGTACATCTTTTTTGCCTAAGTTCCTCAACTAAGGCAAAAAGTTGAGGAACCTTTTGCCTAAGGACATATTTGACATATTAAAGAATTTGTCAAATATCACAACTATAATGTCCCTAGTACAGAGCAAGCTATCCATGATCATGGATCCCAATCTGAGTCTTGACAACCATCAAATGTATCATAAAGACAGCATAATAAACTCTAAAAAATATTGACAAAATGTCATTAATGGTTTATAAAGCACTTAATAATAAAAGCCTGGGCTACATTTCTGGTCTTTTTCAACCCTATATGTCGCTAAGACCTTTAATATAACCTGAATCAAATTTAGTCATAATTCCTAGAGTTTCAACTAAACCCACTGAAACAGTTTTGGTTTTTATGCACCAACATAAAAGCTTCCTGCTCACTGTAAGACTGGAGCAGTCTTGGAGCATCTGGAGTTTATTTAAAACAAGGTTAAAAACCTTTTTATTTGCGGTTGCCTACTCTTAAAATTTTTTATTTTTATTTATTTATTTACTTATAATTTTTTTATAAGAATGTTTTAAATTTAATCTGTCTAATCTGTCTGTTTGATGTGTTTTTGTTTGTATGTTGTTTTTAACTTCTTTGTACAAGCACTGAATTGTCTTTGGCTTAAAGGTGCAATATAAATAAAGTTCCCTTGCCTTGCCTTGTGGAAGTTCTTTGTGGTTTTCTTGTTTCCATCCCGTTCCTCCATTCGAGACCCCCTTACAACCTTCATTTTACTCACCCTTTTTTCATATTTGGCAAGTTTTGGGGCTATATTTGGAGGAGAAATTCAGCTTACGCGGCCATATTAGAAGGTGACCGGAATTCTGGTTTTTAGGGCAAGGAGCGTTCGGACACACCATAGAATTCGGAAGTCAAGTGTGTCATCCAGCTGCCAATAGTTCCAAACTGCCGCAGTTCCAGCATTGAAAGTAGTTCATTCTCTGTGTCTAAGACATGTTTCTCTGGTAAGTTCACTCCCTGCTCCAATTAACACACCTAAATCAAATGAATGGCTGGTTAGCAGGTCTGTTCAGAGCTCATCCTGGTCTGTTGGAGTAAAGATGCATCGAAAAGTTGCAGGATGGTAGCTCTGGACGTGAGCACTCTTGGTTTATTATTTTTGTTAGCAGCTAAAGCTAGCCAAGCAGGTGTAGCAAGAGGTGTCGGGTGGTTAAACGAACATTAAAACTGTCAGAAAGGCCGTTTGAGTTAACATTATTTAGCTGCAGAGTCGTTTTCTTGACATTTTCGGCTCCAGATGGCATAATGGGGAGAGTGGCTGTGCTGGACCGGTGTTATGGATCAACTGGTGGCTAAATTAACTGGTTGAAACCTATGCGCACCGCAGATGTTTCTAAATTGTAGGTGACCTGTTGAAAAAAATGCTACTTGCGTGAAAAGACCGCTTGCAAAACTTGACTATAAATCCCATTTGACGCAAATATATTTAATGTTGCATGTGAAAATTATGTTTCAAAACAATTTTCTAAAGAACAGCATTCACTGCGCTTCGAAAACACCGCATTTGAGTAAAACCAGATCAATGAGTAACACAATCCCATTCACATTCAGGTTCACCAGAATACATTAATTCCAACTCGTGAATAGCCGCAATGTAAACCTAAGTAGATAGTTTCTGCTTTTTGTAACCAGCACTGATCAGAAAAACATTGGAATTGACTCTCAAGTACCTGTTATGCGAGTACGTGTTAAAGTAGTTAAGTAAGTTAAGTAGTATGTGTCGCATTGTTTAGCAACACTTGCTACCCACAATAACTGTCGCTAAACAATGAGGTTGTTGTCATCATATTTAATAAAATATGATGATGGTGTTGCTTGTGGTGTTTACGTGTCCAAATAGAAAGGAATATCAAGTAATGTCGATAAGTTGTACTGTAATAAAATCTCATCTAAATGATATAAAGTTAACAACTAATGTAGTTGGTTGTGATATCCAAACTCAGGAGCTGAAATTATAATAATAAACCATCGTATATTTACGATAGTGTGTGGTAGCTGAAGGAGGAACAGCTTATCCTGCTCTCTCCCATCCTGTTATCAACAATTTTATTGAGGGATCAGACTTAGACAATGAAACATCAGCAATACAAATTTGTCCTCGTTTTTCCATATGTGAACATAAAATATAAGACAATACGAAAAACAAAACAGAAATGACATCAACAAAAACATTCCCATAGCCCG
>NW_015113444.1:239921-251324 GCF_001443285.1 Poecilia latipinna | reverse complement strand
CAAGCCATAACTTAACAGATGGAACTTCTGCTTTTTTCCAAAACATCAACACTAGTTTTTTCCCTATGATAAAGGCATAAGATAATAATTGTTGTTGGCGTTTATTAAATTGAAAAAGCTGACCAGAAACTCCGAGTATAATCAGAAGTGGTTCTATCCTCAGCTCTGTATGGAACATATCTGATAAAATTTTGAATATACCAGACCAAAATGGGGTTAATTTCGTACACAAAGAGTAAGAGTGGAGAAGCGTGGCTTCTTCAGTATGGCATTTATCGCACAACGGGGATGTATTAGGAAACATTTTATGTAGTTTCACCTTACAATAATGGAGTCTGTGAATGATTTTAAATTGAATAAGACAGTGTCTGGAGTTAGCAGAGCACTTATGTATATTCTCTAAAGAAGCCTTCCAGAGTTCATCACTTATCTCGGATCCCAATTCCTGTTCCCAGCCTGTTCTAAGGCCCTGCGTGGACGGCGAGGATCTGAGTAATAACATATTGTAAAACTGGGAGATTAGATGCCCTTCCCCACCACCCAATTTAAAGAGCTCGTCAAATTCAGTAGGTATTATATTCTCTAAAGTGTGCGTGTGTTTTTTAACATACGCCCTGACCTGTAGGTATCTGAAATGATTATGTTTATGGAGACCAAATTTGGCCTGAAGTTGAGAGAAAGAGGCAAAATTACCATCCACCAACAGGTCACCAATAGTTCTGATGCCTAACTCTTTCCATTGTATGTAACCTGAATCTAAAGTGGAAGGGACGAATGAGGGATTCTTTGCTATTGGTAATAAGATGGACATAGACTCATTGTCAAATTGGGATTTTATTTGTTTCCAAGTACGTATAATACTGTGGATGATGCAGTTTTCGTTATATGTCGAGGTGTCTATAGTTGTTGGTGACAAAATAAGAGCACCAATTTCATGAGGACTGCAGTCTTCCTTTTCCATTATGGTCCCCTTGCATTGTATAAAACTGCAATCTAGCCACATTGTAATGGTGCGAAGCGCACAAGAGTAATAGTAAAATAAAAAGTTTGGGAGGGCCAGTCCACCCTTTGTTTTTGCCTTGCAAAGGTGAGCTTTACTAATTCGGTGCATTTTATAGTCCCATAGAAATGGAATGATTATAGAGTCAAGTTTCTTGAAAAATTTCTTAGGCAAAAATATAGGAATATTTTGAAACAGATAAAGGATCTGAGGGAGAAAGACCATTTTNACTCTGTCTCCCTAGGACAACTATCCTGACCTTGAACCACACAAGAAGAGATAAAAGAAATTCCGAGGAAAATTATTTTTGAATTGTTTATAAAATATTAAGTCAAACAAAGATATGGATGTTAAGATGTTGAGGATAGCTCTAATGTGAAATGTTTATATTGCTGCAGCAATAACCTATTTAATTTACAAAAAGAAAATGAATTGTAAAAGTTATTTTTTTTCTGATTTCTGGGAATTTATGTGTATGTGGTGAGAAAATGCACATGCTGTGATAGTAGAGGAAGTGCATATGTAAACTAGAGTTTATTTCTTGTGTATTTTTTAAGAAATAAAGCTGTCAGAAATTGATGGCATGTTTTACTTGTGAACTGAAACATTGGTTGTAATACACAACTTACAATTAAGGTCAAAGTTAAAATCTAAATGATTTTAAAATGTGAGTTTCATGTAAAGAAAAATAATACAAAGTGTGAGACATTTTTATCTAATTCAATACATAAAACCTGACAGTTGAGTCAGCAGGACTAAGCTTAATGCTTGTAATCTGTCTGGGAATAAGGAGGTTACAGTTTATCAGGATTTTTTATTTTTATTTTATTTTTTTTTACTTTAAGTCAACAATGATTCATTTCCAGTTAAGCCATTGTTAAAAACTGATAATTTACAAAAAGTAAGTAAGGAACAAAACATTTATCCATTCAGACGATACAACTGAAGGCCAGAGTTCCAGAATTGAGTCAGAGGTGGAAAAGTCAGTCAGTCTTTCCATCCATCCATCCATCCATCCATGATTACTGACTGTTTAAAATGCCTTTTCTGGTCTTTCTAAATTTCGGAATAATTTAATAAACTGTCCTTTTTTTATATGCATTGTTTTCGATTTCACATTATTGCTGTAATACATTTGATAGAATGCTGTGCTGCAAAGTTTTCCACACTCCTGTTGGTTTGTGATCAATGAATATGATGTATTGAGAGAGCTTTCAGAAAGCAGCTGAGCCATGGAATGTTATTACTAGAAAACCAAATGGGACCCATGGAGTTAGCTGCTCTGGCACTGGTTTGAGATTCAACCCCTCCAACAAAAGAGCATTGGCAAAACTGAAAACTATGCTGTTTTATTTTTATTTTTTTATTATTATTTTTCAAACACATTGTTTTTGGTATTAAGGACCATCCATCCATCCATCCATCCATCCATCCATCCATCCATCCATCCATCCATCCATCCATTCATCCATCCATCCATGCATTTTCCATTTTCTTCCGCTTGTCCGGGGTCTGGACACAGGAGTAGCAGCTTAAGAAGGGAGGCCCAGACTTTTCTCTCCCCAGCCACTTGTTCCAGCTTTTCCGGGGGAATCCCAAAGCGTTCCCAAGAAACATATGTCCCTTTTCCACCAGCTCGGCTCGGCTCTACTCGGCTCGCTTTCCAAGCTTTTCCACTAGCTTTTTTTCGGGGCTGACCTGCTTTCTAAAAATACAAGTGTTTACTTATAAAGTAGCATGTCTGTTTTAAATAATTCCTTCTGTGTATGTCACTTCCACCTCAGTAGCTGTTATTTATTTACATTTATGTCCTATAAGCTATAACACCTCATTACTTTTCCCAGGGAACGGAAGAAGAGGAACATGGCTGACATGATGGTGAACAATGAGGAGAACCGTCAGAACAACTGGATCTCCTTCAGGAGGAAGCAGCTACCAGCACTGAGATGGCAGAGCTCCATGAAGAGTTGAGGAAACAAAAGAAGAAAAATAAATGCTGTTGTGCTCTCAGTGAACAAAGTCTCTCATTTTTTTATAGTCACTCCATACATTATTGTACATACTGTAGTTTGGCATCCAGGTCCTAAAACAATCCTCCCAAAATGTGAGGAGCTTTAGACAGGGTGAAAATAACATTGTTACGGAGTAAAGCTTCTTCAAACGAGACAGAGGCTCGTAAGTCTTTTACTGAACCTTTCTGTTCAGTTATTATTGAAGAGAAAAACGGCAACAGCTGATAACGTCAACAGCTGTTCGTAACCTAGCAACCAAAATCAACAAAAGCAAGATGGTGACAAAACAGAACCAGATCATGTTAAGCATTCTTCAAAATAAAATCATGTCTGGCACTTAAATATATTTCACTTCACTTTTGTAATTATCATGTTCAATTCAATTAATAATAATCATCATGTAAATTATGCTTAACATATAATTGTAAATCAGTCACTTATCATGCAAAATATACTGAACAACATATAAGTGTAAAAAAGTCACAACAAACATATTATATATTTCATTGACACTTAATATTGTAGATTACCAATGAAGGTATCGAAAAGTGAATACATTATTGAGCAAACCAAACATTTTGACATTATTATCAGGGTTGCTATTAACAAGAGCCCAAAATACAAGTCATGTTAATTTCTACTTTGTACAACATCATTCTATCCACTCACTGTTTAGCTGTCTTCCTGGAGAATTCCCTCGGGTCGTATGGTATCAGCATGCCCAATAGTATTTTTGAGGAAAGAATTAAAACGTTCCAAAACCATTTATATGACTCGTCAGATGCTTGTTAACGCAAAAGGCAAATCAGTCAATCACAGGGCCGCAGTTTAATGTATTCAGATATCTAAACTAGACATGTTCTTAAACGTCACAAACGTTTAAGAACAATGACAGTCATCACATTGAGTCACCTCTTGACTGATAAAAAACAGACGTTTTGTCCAAGTTAAATTATTTTAATCTGCGGTAATCTTATTTCAATAAATACAATATTTTTACCTCACGTTACGGAGTATACAGGGTAGTGCTGAAATTGACGGCGGAAGAATCACGTGTCACGTTTTGAAACGTCATAGTGAACAGAAACGACTGTCCGTCCAGTGAGCTACTCAAATGGTAATAACCCATTCATGATTATTGTTATTTTTACAAAATGCTTTGTATTTATGAATTAGCTAAATTAGCAGAAACGTCGGCGCTGTATGTTTTTCACCGATTTTAATGCTAGTTAAGTCAACTGAGCAGAGTTGCCATTTAAGATAGCTTTCATGTAGCTAGCATGCTAAGCTAATAACAATAGCATCCCGTGATACAAACCTGCTGTTGTCACAGTAAGTACATCTTGTTTGTTGCCGAACAACAACTCATTCGGTTGTCTGTGTTCTGCAGCGGTTCCGGTTCTGTGGGGATCTTGACTGCCCAGATTGGGTTCTGGCCGAAATCAGCACATTAGCAAAGATTGTAAGTAGCTAAGTTGATGCTCAGGATTGCTCAGGAAATGTAATATAAAATGCTAATTTTCTACTCCATTTTTATACAGTCGAGTGTGAAGATGAAACTCCTTTGTGCTCAAGTGTTGAAGGATTTACTGGGCGAGGGTATAGATGTAAGATATTAGATACACTTACTCATAATCATATATATATATATATATATATATATATATATATATATATATATATATATATATATATATATATATATATATATATATTATACATGAGACTTAACAGTTCTATGTGCTGTCTTTCTTATTGCAGTATGACAAAGTTGGAAAGCTGACTGCAGATGCAAAGTTTGGTATGTGTCCCCTCAATACATTTAAAACTGTTATCAGATTGCATGTTATTTCTCCTGTTATTACTCTGGAACATGCTTGATGTGATGAATGCAAAACTTTAGAACTGGTGTATGTTCATTTAACACTGAATGATCATTTAGCATTTATGATCTTGTTTTTTTTTTTTGTTTGTTTTTTTTTTGTAGAAAGCGGAGACATCAAAGCTACTGTGGCAGTGCTCAGCTTTATTTTGTCCAGTGCTGCAAAACATGATGTTGATAGTGAGTCTCTGTCCAGTGAGCTGCAGCAACTTGGCTTGCCTAAAGGTTCGTGCTTGGCATGTTTTTTTCTGCTGGACTGCATCAGGTTTTGTGGTCCATTAAGACATTATTTTATGATTCATTATTGTTGTTTTTCCTCAAATGCTAAGGTTATTTGGGTTTTTAGATTTTTATTTGTCATAAAAATGCATCTGTTCCTTAAATCTATTTATTAAAAAAAATTTACTTCCATAGAACATGCCACAGGTCTTTGTAAGTCCTATGAAGACAAGCATTCTGCTCTTCAAGACAAACTAAGAGATACCAGCTTGAGATGTAAGTCTTTTTTGTCAGCCTCCCTTATTTATGAAATAGAACGCAAATGTTTTGATGACGATTGCTATCTGCTTTGAAGTTGCTGACTGAGCACTTACTGAGGTGTGCAATTTGCCCTGTCATGAACTGCAGTGAGAAGGCTTGACTCAGTTTCCTGGCGCATCGATTATACTCTGAGCTCCAGTGAACTAAGAGAAGTAAATGAACCTCTGGTACATCTGAAACTGCAGACACAAGGAACAGAGCCAGGCTCCTCTGACACAACAGTAGTCTCTATTTCTCCGGATAAGTTCAGAGTTTTGCTCACTGGTTTGTATTTTTTACCCCTTTTCTGATCATGTTTTCTTTTTCTAAAAATTACTTTATTGCAATAACAATGTTGTGTCTGCTTCACAGAGCTCAAACAAGCACAGGCCATGATGAATGCACTACAATGAAGAATGAAGAACAAACCTTTGATCAGGAGCGAGATACAAATGATGCTGATGAACTGCCAAAAGTGCCATATTTGCATCTTGTACAGTATTATTTGCTTGAATTTGTTCATGTTAAAATAAAGTTTAATTTCTTACTTGAATGCAATAATATTTAGTTGTGTATTTCACCCACTTTGCTAGTATTTGGTGAATTTTTTTTCGGCTATAATGTATCCCTTAACTAAAAATAGACAGGCATTTTTTTTTTTTTTTGTAATAATTATAATTTTTGACATGATTTTGTTTGAATCCTGTATATATATATTTTGTTGTTTTAAATGCATCATTGTGAAGAAAGCAAATTAAAAAAGTTAACGCAAATTTGCGCAATGATTTCCTACATATCCCATAATGCATCTGGTTTAGATGCAAACAATTCATCTGCGGTATCGTTTCTGCAAAGAAAGAAATAAAAAAAACTGCTTAAAATACAAACTTAATTTATTTTAAAGCTATTTCAATTTGTTGAAAAGATAAAGAACGATCAATTTGCATGGTAAGATTTTTTTTCTTTACTAAAAAAGCAACATCTCGCGAGATTCATCATTTCGGAGTGACAGCGATTGCATAACTTGTTTGGTAACAAACGCATGCTGCAAATGTCTTGGGGTTTATGTTATACAAATTAGCAACAAGAAAGCACATATTCGTTGAAATATATATCGCAGATATATGTACCTGCTCTAAACAAGCCCCGTTTTTACTCGGAAGCGACTTCCTGCTTTGGGTGAGTGTTGCACGCGTATGTCAAATTCCACAATAAATGCATTGTTGTCTCTTTACACTACACAGAAAGCATTGCTCGGGTTAAATAAAGAGAGAAAAAAATATTTAGTGTGCATCTGAATTTCAGATGTTTATTTTTTATATTTATAAATAAGCTTTATTTGACTCGTTCAGAAGGTTTTTGGATCGTTGCTGGATGATTTGTTAGTCCACTCTATCACTTTCAGCACAAGGAGGGGGCTTTAGTTTGAAGTTTGTTTTTATCCGTGGACTCCGTGTTTTGTTTTATTGTGACCGATGATATTCAGTGCCTTACAACATTAGTTTTTGCTTTTTTTGTGTGTATGCTTTTATGATGTAAAGCACTTCGAACTACCTTGCTGCTGAGATGTGCTACAAATCAATAAATCAACCAATACATTTTATTTATAAAGCACTCTTCATACTAAAAGCTCATAGTTCTGCTTTTAGTGAGCTTGATTGATTGATGTCCACAGTTTTATAACGGCGACAAACTTCTCTGTATTTTATTGACAATCTGTCTGATAGACCAACACAAGTGTAAGGAAAACACTGCTTAGTTGGAGAGCATTAATTATAGAAGCAGCTACATGACACTTGGATGTGAATAATGTGCTGATAGGACAACTTAAACAAACAAAACTCCACAAATCTGGCAGTTATGAGTGTGAAGAATAAAGCTGTTCCTAGTCATATTTTTGAACTGTGGGAGGAAGCCAGTGTATCTGGAGAGAACCCATGCGTGCACAAGGACACCATGCAAACTCCATGCAGCAATACTGGGATTCGAGGCCAAGAATCCCAGTACTGCTGCAAATCAATACTGCCACTGTGCAGCCATGAAAGAAAACCATAAAACCTTAATAGAGCTTTTGGTTTACATGCAAATACAATGTGTGGGAGACGGCTAACTGGACATCACTCTGAACATACCATCCCTACTGAGAAACATGGTTGAGACAGCATGCTTCTGTTCAGCAGGTTATAAAATGCATTACACTGACCCTCAAAGTCCAGAGCTGAAGGTCCCTGGACTAGAAGCTCAAAAAGATACCGGGTCAGAGTTTCACCTTCAAAACAACAGCCCCAGACATACAACCAGAAGTATAATAAAATGGCTAAGAACAAAGCCTGTTCATGTGCTGGAAAGGCCCGGTCAAAGTCCAGACTATAATCTATGTGAGGATTTATGGCAAGCTTTACAATACTCAGTATGATTGAGCTTGAGCTATTTTGCAAAAAAGAATGGGCAAACACACAAGTTGGTTGAGAATGAACTTAAAACACAAATGTTTTTGCAGCAAAATATGATTCTAGAATGTATTGAATTAGGGCTCTGAATACAAATTAATGCAAAACAAAATATTTTTTATTTGTTTAAAAAAACTATGAAATAGATTCACATTTTCCATTTTATAATGATTCACTAATTCGAGTTTGACTTGGGAATCCCTATTTGGTTACAAAAATAAGGTTAAATGTTCAGCGGATACTTTTGCAAGGTACTCTATTGACCATTATCCGATTCTCTTCCTCTGCAGCACATCTTAATTTGTTCCATCAAAATGCCCGAGGGACCCGAACTCCACTTGGCCAGCCTGTACGTAAACAAAATGTGCGATGGAGTGGTCTTTAGTGGACCGGTTATAAAATCTGAAGTCAGCAAAAATCCAGAAGTGGCCTTCACCTGTGATTCATTTCGCATCACAGCCACTTCCAGAGGGAAGGAAGTGAAGTTGACTTTGACGCCCATGAAGAGTGACGATGATGGGAAGCGGCGATCAAAAGGTGGACAGGCAGATCAACATATGGACATAGTCTTTCGCTTCGGGATGTCGGGTTATTTCCGCTTTACGTCAGAGGACGAAGTTCCTAAACATGCCCATCTACGTTTCTACACCAAGGAGAAGCCTCGCAGAGTGCTGAGCTTTGTAGATACACGAAGGTTTGGCAGCTGGCAACCCAATGGAACCTGGCAGCCTGACAGAGGGCCCTGCATCATGTTTGAGTACAAGAGTTTCAGGTTTGTAATGCCAAGAATGTCACCGGTCACCAACTTATCCCAAATCCTGCTTTCAGATTGATCTTTGCAATCGTCTTTGCAGGGAGAATGTCTTGTCTCATCTGAGCGATCGGGCTTTTGATCGCCCAATTTGTGAGGTCCTGCTGAACCAAAAGTACTTCAATGGTATTGGGAACTATCTGAGAGCTGAAATCCTGTACAGGTGATGAACATGCATGAAAATAAAATGACATATTTCACACGCGTGTAAGCTCGGAACGTTTTTAAACACTGAGGTAACATGCTCACAAATCCAGATTATAAGAAACGCCGCTCTGACAACAATCCTGTAATATTTACCAAGTTTTAGCCATTATTCTTCAAATAATTTGCTCCTGATTAACAATCTGCAGATCCATCGTCCATCAAAGATAATAAAAAAATAATGTGTGATACTTCAGTAAGCCAAGTTACAAAGCAAGCTCAACTTATTATATACTGCTAAGATCACCTCCATTCCACACTGTTTTGATGCAAAAAAAGCCCAAACCTTGAGTTGACACTCATGGTTTGGGCTTTTTTTTAGAAGACCAATGATCTTGTAATAAAAATCCCATTATGATGTTGGTCTTTTGCAATATTAACAGTTTTGAAGCAATAGTTCTAAGCGTTGACCTATAATCATCTAAAATCAGAGATTGAAATTCAAACATTTAATGAATTAATCCATCATGTTTAATTTTCTAAATTAAATCAGGAAGATTAAGTAAACTAAGTAAGTTTAAGTAAGATGAACTTTCCCTCCATTTGTTGTCGAAGGGAATTATCACAGCTGGCTTCTTTGTAACATTTACATACATTCAAAAATATTTCTTAAAACAATTGAAATTAAAAGCAATAAATCAGGTTTGTGCCAGACTCAATATCTTTTTGTATCCAGAAAGGTTCCTTTCTTCCAACCTTCTTCCTGGAAGAAACAAGGTGGCTTTGTTCATTGGAAAAACAGACTGAACGAAGCACGCATTTTCATTTTTTCACAAGTTCCAATGTTAGTTTCATACACGCACAATGTGAATGGCTTTTTGTCTCTGTATGAGGGCATGTCTTCAAATTTTCAAAGCAAAAAAGTTTTTTTTTTTTTTTTTTTTTTTTTTTATTTGTCGAACAATTGCAGTACTGTATTTGCTTCTGTCGTAGGTTGAACATCCCACCGTTTGTGTGTGCGAGGGACGCACTGGAAGGCCTTGAGTTAGAGGATGAATTTGAGGACGGGAAGCCAGTGAAAGACGAGATCACAGACACAAAGGTGAAGAGAAACGGGCTCACTTTTGTTTTCCTGAGAAACTTCAGCATTTTTTTTTTTATTCTAACATGAATCACTGTTAATTTTCCTAAAAGACTCCAGAGAGGGCTAAAAAGAAAGGAATGAAACGGGAGGCGGGGGATGTCCTCAGACTTTGTCATACAGTTCCTCTGGAGGTCGTCAGCTTAGGTGGGTTCTGATTCAATTCCTGTCCAGTTTCTCCCTTACAATCTTAAGATAAATCTCTACTTATGACAAATTTTCTGTAATAGGCGGTAAGGGCTACGACCCTGAGAAGATGGACTACTCTGCCTTCGAGGCATGGCTGCGGTGTTATTATGTTGATGGAATGAAATCAGTTCGGGACCACAATGGCAGAACAATGTGGTTTAAGGTGAGTAAATGGGACAATTAGGTGTTTGTTTTTTAGAATGAAGTTTCAAGGTATTGTAAAAATTAAATATTCTGATCTGTTCCAGGGAGACCCAGGGCCCATGGCACCCAAAGGTAAATTTTACACCTGAATGCACAACCTAAACCTAAAATTATCTAAATGACATTGTTGTTATTTTGATCAGATCAGGTATCGGGGAAAACATTGCTATATCTGAATGAAAATATGAAAGTCCCTTTAAATTGCATTTCTAAAACACAAGAGTACCGACTGACTGACTGGAGGCAGAACCTTAACAATAGAGCTTAAAGTTGAAATGATTGAAGGAAAATCCACAATCACCTGTGTCTAAAATTTACCTTTACATTGTAAAACACAAAAAATCTAGGTCCAGGTATATCTCAGTAAATTAGAATAATACTGTAAAGTTGATTTATTTCAGTCATTTATTTCAAACAGTGAAACTTATACTCGGTGTGTTTCAAGTGTTCATTTTTGGACATTTTGATTATTATTGATGATTACAGCTAAAGAAATTCCTAGGTTCAATTTCACTGATTAGAATTTTATGTACGACTAAAAACACAAAGACATTTGTAAAACAGATATGTCAGCCTGCTTAAAGGTATATCAATAAACTGTATAGAACATGTATTCAATACTTGGTCGCAGCTCCTTTTTGCATGAAGTACTGCATCACTGCAGTGTGGAATGGAGTCAGTCTGCCTGCGACACTGATGAAATGTGCTTGTAAATGTAAATGTGTGCGAGTTGATAAAATAAAGTGGATCAGCATCAGCAGTTAACAGTCATTGTTGAGTTTGGGAGCTTCATGCCAGTGACTCAGATTTCAGGGTTCTTCACTTTTCTTGTAGAATCTGAACACTTTACTTAGAGAATGTAGGTCCACAGAGCAGAGCAGTCCTTTTTCACATCGTCTGCCTCTAATTAAGAAGTTCCTGAACTCAAGGAATGTGGAGGCGTAGCTGTTGTCGGTGTGTTTTGTTCAGGAAAGGCGAATTAACTAAAGCTTTAACAACAAACAGGATCTCAGTCTGATTGAAATATGGGATGAAGTGTAAGAAAAACAAA
>NW_015113444.1:223669-236743 GCF_001443285.1 Poecilia latipinna | reverse complement strand
GTCTGCCTCTAATTAAGAAGTTCCTGAACTCAAGGAATGTGGAGGCGTAGCTGTTGTCGGTGTGTTTTGTTCAGGAAAGGCGAATTAACTAAAGCTTTAACAACAAACAGGATCTCAGTCTGATTGAAATATGGGATGAAGTGTAAGAAAAACAAACAAAAGAGGTGGATAACGAGGCTCCATCCTGCAAAGCTTTTATCTGCAGCACAAAAAGATTGCAACTGGAGGAAATCCCTTTACGTTAGAGAAAAACAAAGCTTAATAAGAAAACCAGTCTCAAATTTTTACTACAAGGGACAATCTGCAGTCACTTTAAGTATTGTTTTTTGTGCTCTATTTTACAATGGCAGGATGTGCAGTTATGAAAATGAACTACTTAAGGGCATTATTTCTGATATATATTTGTTGCAAAGTTGCTGGATATTATGAGTGTGGTAGAAATTACAGAATAATGATTCTGTAATTTCTACCAAAGTGGCTGAGTGAGTGCAACAACTGAATCATACATAACTCGATTTTTTTTCCCCTCGCTGAAGATTCCAAATCACCCAAGACAAAAAAGAGGGCAAAGAAAGATGATGACCATGATTATACAGAGAAGAAAAAGGTAAAAGTCTCTAACTGCTCAAAGCCTTAGTCTGTGTGAACTGTTAGTAACACTAGTTTCCTTTATTCAGGTGGCCAAAAGCATGAAAGAGAGCACGACAAAGAAAAGGGTGGTCAAAAAGGAAACTCCCAAAAAAGAAAAACCCACACATCCAAAAGAAGTCGTTTCAAAGAGAGGAAAAGCTGAAAAGACCCAGGAAGAAACACCGCAGAGTGAAACCAAGTCAAGTGCACGTAAAAAGAAAAATAGCAGCGTCGAAGCTGCTGCAGGTAAACACCTGGGATTATGTCACATTTAAAAATGCTTTATTTTTTTTGTAAAATGTAGAGTTTGAAAATTATTTTCCATGCTTGTCATTGCAGGCAGAGAGAGACGAAGTGGGAGAGTAACCAGAAAAAACAGCAAATAAACGTGGAGTCAAATCTTTCTATAAAATAATTTTATACTTGTCTATTTTTAAAAATAAAAAATAAAAATTCATTTTAGAAAAATGCGGTTATTCATTCATTGCAAAGTGATCACACTGTTTTAGTAGAATAACACCAAATATTCCCTCTTTCAAGTCGAGTTTTGAAACATGCTGGAATAAATCAAAAGCAGAGCAGAAGTGTCACAATTTGAAAGGGTTCGAAGTTCAGAGAGATTCCCTCAGATGTGATGCGTGCTGGCCGGGTGGGGTCTCGCCGCTCCAACAAATCACAGCTGAAAGAAATGGCATTGTTCTTAGAAAATCATGCCAAAGCAGCTTAGAGGACCATAATAAAAACTGAAATTAGAAGCACTTACTGCCACGCTTCCTTAACTGGAAGGTCGCTGCGCAGAGTTGCAGTAACACTGCTGCCATGGGACTCATAGAGACGCACGACAAGGTTCCCGTTTCCATCCTCTGCCTGTTAAGGAAAACAACACTTCAGAGCAGTGGTCTGAAGTGTTACCACTTCAGACCACTGAAACTTTCCTTTTGTTTTAAAGGAAAGTTTGTTTCCTTTTAAACAAACTTACCCGGAAATTCTCAAGCTGTGAATGGGATATATATTACAGGATGGCAGGGGTTGGAGAAAAAAGATAAAATCTTTACTGTTTTTTTTACTGCTCTACAACACAGTTATTTTGTCTTCCCCTGTCTTGTCTTTACCTCAAATAGTATTAAAGTTTATTCCAGATACTACAAAAGGTAATCTATATGGCATAGTTTGAAATAAACAAATCCCTACCAATACATTGTAGCTATGGCTGTATATTTTATGTTATTGGCAGGTGAACCTCATGATGCTGTCACCACCGTGTTTAACTTTGGGGATAGTGTGATCGGGGTGACTTGCTGTGTTAGTTTTAGTAGTTGCGCCAAATTGTATTTCGGAAAATCGGAGTAATAATTTAAAAACAATTTGAAAATTATATTTTCTTTTCTTTCCACTTTGTTTTGAAAATTATGCACTACTTTGTGTAGCTCTGTCACATAAAATTCCAATAAGGTACATCAAAGTTTGTAACATGTTCAGAACTGGAAAGGTTCATGAGACGTGAACATTTTCACAAGATACCGTTTCATGAATCACTTTCTGGTTTGGAGCTTGGCTTATAATGTGATACCCGTTTAATGGTCTCCAGGACGACTGCTGACGGACAGAGGGAGAAGGCACTCCAGGGTGCAGAGTCGGGGCGGCACTGGATTGGCCTCAGAGGGTAGTTGAGGCTGTAAGCACACTGAATGACTGAAGCATCCTGGAAGGATCCTGTAGAAGACACACATGTTCAACGAGTCTGTCTGGTTTGTAACAGCTTACATCAGAAACAAACCAGATCTACCTGAGTGGGGCATGATGGCATATGTGAACTGGTGATCCCCCATGTCGGCAGTAGCGTCTGGCGCCTTTGGGGCTCTCAGTCTAAAAAAAAAATAGCAGTTACAACAATTAAACACTAAATTTGGCTCAACCGGCATTATGATGTAAAAGAAAAACATGAAACCTCACAGGGAAAGAGTCATTGTGTTCTTGTGGATGGAATAACCATATTTGGAGTCATTCAGAAGAGTCACTCCAAAGTTGTGCTCTGATAGATCAGCCCACTTGTGACCCCAAACCTTGGCAAGAAAACACATTAAAAACCATGATGTGGTCATGACTAACAGGAAATAATGAATTATATTTTACTGCCACACCTCAAACCTAGCCCAGTCCCACGACGTGTTCCAGTGGGTGGGTCTCTGCAGATGACCAAACTGAATCTCGTATGTCGCATTGGGGCTTCGTACTCGCACGGGAAACTCAACTTTGAGAAACTTGTGCGACTCTGCCCACTGCACCTGGAATTGCACAGATGTATTCTTCAGTTGGACAAATTAAGGGATCTTGGAGAGAAATAAACGCTGCGTCAGAAATCAGGGTGCCTTTGTGTTGAACTTGACGTAGGGACACATGGCATCCATGATGATCTCCTGCGTGACAGTGCTTTTATCGCTGATCCTAAGGGTGAAGCTGACGCTGCCTCTGACCCCTCCTGGTAACGCTACCTGGACAGGCTGCACCACTTCCATTATTGGCTTCCTAAAGAGTTTTTATTTTTTTTATTTTTCTAGATTTCACAATATTTCAAAACACATTCCTCCTAACTCTGTGATGTTTGTAACAAGGTGACAGTGATGAGACCTTGTCTGAAGATGGTAGTCCATCACATCCCATGCGTCCCAGTACAGGGGGACGTCGTCGAATATGACGAACTGGTTTCCAGAAGAGCCATCAGAAATGGCTTCTCTGAAAGCGTCAGCGGTCGTTATTAGATGTGCCAATAGATGACATACAAGAGTAAAGTTATGGTCTAAGTTTACCTGTTGGCACTGATTAGACACAGTGATCCCAGTGTGCCATCTTTGCTGATGACTACTTGTAAAATCCCATTCTCCATAAGAACACTGCCATCCGCCTGAAAACATGCACAGGACTCGGTTAGAAATAAAAAAATGTGAACAGTGCTAATGTCTTTGTAGCGAATACCTGAGGAGTGACGGAGACTGGAGTCGCAGGCTGCGTTTCTTTGACAGGAGCCATGCCGACGCTGGGAGCTCTCACCAAGGCTGCAGGACCGCAGAGCAGCAGGTTTTTACTTTAAACCTGAAGAACCTAAATATTCTGAATATTAAGCTTACCTAGCTTGGAAATGTCTGGTCCATCTGCAATCTGAACGACTTCACATCGCTCCCAAGGCAGAGAGTTGAACACACCAGGAGAGCTGCCCTTTGGCTCCAAGGCTTCCAAAGCCTCCCGCAGAAGGACCCCACCGTCGTTTCTGATATCTTCAATAGGATGGAGAAATATTGTACCCAAGATATGTCTGACATGTAAACACAAAACCCCTATCTCAAACATTGTACCTTTATAATAATCAAGAGCATCTTCCACAACCATCCCTATGCAGCTGCCAGGAATCACATCGTGGAACTGGTTTAGAAGAAGCAGCCTGTCAGAGAGAGAAAAAAGCCCCGCAAAAATTTAAATAATTGTGTTTTGAAATACTTCTGATTGGATCTGAAGTTATATTTAAACCTCCAGAGGCGCTGCAGTTTTTCTGCAGGATACAGAAACGTATCGCTTCGGCAGAGGGCCAAGCTGCTGGCCGCCTCGATATCATGAAGCAAAGTCTCACACTGGCGGTTCTCACGTTTAATCTGCAGGGGGGAAAAAAAACAACAACCTGAATACAGTGATGCAAGAAACCATGTCTGGAAACTCAAAAGTGTCTTTTTGTGATGCATCAATGTGCCAAAGCTACATTTATGCTATTTTAAATTTGATTTAAAAAGAAAAAATTCAAGATGTTCAACAACATTTCGATTTCAGAATCCTATACTTTTCCAAACTCAAATTCTGAGATTTAAGCCAGAAATCTTGAACCTCACTGAGCTTTATCAATATCCTCCACAATTTGTGAAACAGAACAAGAGAAAACAATTTTGTGAGTAGAAAATTATAACCTCAATTGAGAATGTGTGGCAAGAAGTAAAAACTGCACAAATGTAGTCTCAACTTGTGTTACTCAACATGTGTTTTTTTTTTTTTTTTTTTTCCTTATTATAATCTTTTATTGTAACTAAAACAAACAACTCAGCCTTGACTGTGGATGCAGCCTCTGTTCTGACTCTACCTGTGCCTCAGTGGTGTAGGTGCCATTATGCAGCTCCAGGAAGAGCTCTCCGGTCCAAGTGCACAGTAGCCCTGAATCAGCCTGCAGCTGCGAGAAAAGCTTCGAAGGGCTGGACATCTGGACCCTGAGAAAAGCCCATAACAGGGCACGGAAGTGAGTATATAGTTTCAACGTTAAATATAATTTCTTCTGATTAACCATGACAACATTTATTGACACTGGAAAAACTAAAGTACTGCACAATGACAGCAGATCTGCTTCATTTTCCTGTAAACTTAACCATGTCTGAACCACCCTTGTAAAACACAAAGGAAAGCGACATAATATTGCATAATAATTCTAAAATAAAAACAATGGTGGGAAGTGTTTCCTGCTCAGACGGGGCTCAGTTGTTGTTACTGACTGATGATTTAAAGTGAAAGACGGGAACTTACTTGGGAAGTCCGTCTGTGTCCCTGACCAGGCCCAGCCTATCGAGCATCAGCTGCGTAGGGCCACCGCCGCCGTCGCCAAAGCCAAACAATGCCGCACTGTGATTGGTTCGCCCTTTGTCTTTGTTATTCTTCACAGTTTTCACCAGCTTTGGGCGGAATAAAGCACATAGGAAAGTTAGACATATTTCCTCATCATTTATCGTACCTGTAAGCACCGAACTGCAGACTCACATCTTCAATCTTCCCCTTCATTTCATAGGAATTCCCTGGTGGGAAGTGGGTTAAAACTTTGGAGCCATCCAGACCCTCCCAGAAAAATGTGTTGTGCTTAGAAAAGTAGATATAAAAAAATAGTTACTTTAAAAAAAAAAATAATGTTTTCACAGGAAACGCATACAAAAAATACTCACAGGAAAGGTGTTAACCAGATTCCAGCTCAGCTTCTGTGTCAGAAAGTTGGAAATGCCACATCCCTGCATGATTTGTGGAAGCTGGGCAGAGTAGCCAAATGTATCTGGAAGCCAAAACTTTAGAACAATTATCAGACATTATAATGTTATAATAACAATAAAAACAGGCATTAGAAAAAAAAAAAAAGTTAATGTAAAGTTTTGTTGGTATTTATAAAGACTTCTACCTCTTTGCAATATATGCCAAACTCTTGATTAAAGAAGCGCTGGCCCTCCAGGAACTGTCGAACCATAGACTCACCTGAGGGCAGATTGCCATCCTTTAAGACAGATAAATAGTTGTTACTATGGCTTCGTTTAAAAAGGTTATACATAATATATGGTGTGTAAATGGGATAACTATTCAAGCCTGAACGCAGCTGAGAAGGACAAATACTATTATTATTTTACGTTCATGTAAGGGTAAAGCTGATGCAGGAATAATAGAAGTATTTTCTGCTATTATCTATTTATCAAATAGGTTTACCATTTCCACCCATGTTCCTCCCACTGGAATAAATTGGCCTTTGTTCACGTAATCTTGAATCTTGGAGAAAAGTCCCGGATACCAGCTCTTTACCCACTCAAACTGCTGTGCCTGTGGCAAACAAAAGGGGCGAAAATGGGATATGATTAGATATCTGGAAAATTTCTCTAAAAATCCACTTTTAGTGTGCAACAACCTGAGAGCAAGTGAAGACAAACTCCGGGTTCTTCTCCATTAAACTGACGACCGTCACCCAGCTTCGGCCACATTTGCGAATCGTCTCCTCGTACGGCCAAAGCCAGGCTGTGGACGAAGCAGCAGAAATGTTGAATGTACTTGCTGAAAATATATGTTTTCTGTTGTGGCACAAGTGTCAAAACGCTTTTTTTCCCTAGACAACACAGAAGTTTGGAAACAACAATGTTTCACGATTCAAGGACCAACAGTTTAATAGCACCACATTAAGTAAAACACTGAAGACAGTGTAATTCTTGGTAACGGTATTTTGCCAAACAGGTTGTTTAAAGCTACCAGTGATTGTATTCTGTTTTGACGACCAGTTTAAAAAACATCTCTACTTCTTTTTATGAATGATAGTTGAGATTTAACTGAGTAAAAAAAAAGACCTGAATCGATGTGGCAGTGACCCATTGCATGGACAGTATGCTGGCTGTCTCCATTCCGCTGGTTAAAGAAATTGTGGGCCAGGCTGTGAGCTTTGGAAAAGGAGCTGGGATCAAACGGGTCACAAAGGTTCACCATCTCATTGGCAGTGAAGAGTGCCTGGTAGCCCCGTTGCTCCCCCTCTCCGAGCTCCTGTTCAAAACGTGCAGAAAGTCAGGTTCCCCCCTCGTAATGTCTTACTCCTGTATTGTCGCGCTCTGGTTTAAGTAATTGTACCTTAACAATGTCAACAAGCATCTCAAACTCAGTCAGCAGCTTCTGCACATCTCTGTTGAAAATGACCAATTCTGCTTTCTGTACAGAAAACATCCTTTTCGGGTCTGGAGCTGCGATCATGAATCCTTGACCAGCGCCAAAAAGCCCATTACAGGCCACTTCCACATATAGGGTGACGCTTTATAGAAAGATGGGAACATGAAAAAAAGATTTTAAAAATTTCAGAAATAGTATTTAAATCAGGTTTCAGTCCTGCACTGACCTCTGAGGCTCTTCGTCTTTCAGACAGTCACATAAGATATAACTTGTCTTTTCACCCTCTTTAGTTAATCCCTGTAAGAAAATACATATATTTCACAGATTACATCTGGTTCAGGTGCATTTTTAAGTTTAATAAAAGTTGCTGCAACACTACCTGAACTGGTTGTCCATTTCTCCAAACCATTCCCTCCCCGTCACTTTCCCAGAGGAGATGGACCTCTTTTCCTCTCCATGACTTGGGGATCGTCAGCGACACTTTAAACCAGCAAGTCCACCATCTTGAACAACAATCAGGATTGGGTTAGTTCCTGGATTTTGAATGTGTAAAAGATTAGGAGCTAATAAAAACAAAAGGAGATCAGACAATGCATCACTTACGTCGGTCCAAAGGTATCACCAATTTTATAAGGCGCAAAGTTTTGTTTGGAAGCTTCAGCAAATGGGATTCTGGTCTGAGACAGGAAGAAGCTGATGGTTTGCAGTGGATAAGACTCTCCATAAAGACTGCAAAGATGAATAATTTATGAAGCAAAAGCAAGATTATTTTTGGCAGAGCTACAGCAGCACGCATGAGTGAAAAGCATAAACTTTCATGTATTTAGTTTGTGCAATAAAGTGGTTCAAATTACCTTAATTATAGGAGATTGGTGATTGGCCAGGACTTGCATGATAAACCAACATTATCCACCAATCTTATCTACCTCTGCAAAGGCCTAAAAATCAACCATTGTCCCCTTTCACTGTGCTGTTAAAGAGGGCAGACTGACACAGGTCATGTCTGCAAGTACTTGGGTAATAATAATCACTCCACTTTTGACAATTTAAGAGACGTTGTACCTATATTTAATTACTTTTGAGACTAAAAAAATTGTAGTTGTAAAAATTGGAATCAGCAGATCAGTATTTTTAGGTGATTGGCCAGAAAACTGCAGTTGGTGCACTGCTACTGTAAAGATATCTGTCGTGCACTTTGCAAATCTGGCAAGACAAAAATCCTTGCTGAGATAAAACCACAAGAACTCACATTTTCCAATGTGCTTCAAGGGAATAGTGCTGGTGGTGCTCTGATCACATGACCAGATTTAGAAAATAAAAACAGGTGTCTGTCTAGAGCCGTAGATACGTAAAACTAATAAAGTCATAGCACAAGGAACGTGCAGTTGCAGCTTAAACGAATGGTGGTCCTAGAAAGTGGTGTAGACTCAAATGGTCAAGACATTTAGTCACGTGACACTTTTTTGGTAAATAAAAGGCTTGCTTCATCGTTATGCGCGTCTTAGGACGTCAAAAGTTTGAGGGGGATGAATACTTTTGCAAGTCACTGTACATAAACAAACTCAAATAAAGTGTTTGGTCTCCTTTGTGATTATGCATTGACATTTGGTCAGTGTAGCTCAATGAACAAAGCCTTACCGTCCTCTCAGATTGCAGTCTGTAAAGTAAATATCAGATATAAACTTCTCCGCTCTCTCCAGGAGAGTGCGTCTGTTCTTCAGCACAGGCAGATGATACATCGCGAATGAAAGGTAAAAAAAACACACACAAAGGCAAACGTGTTTGGACTGTAGCAGGACGTGAACAGCTCAAAGGGTTTACGCATGCAGGACCCGGAAGTAAAGAGATGTTTATTTTCTTCTTGCATTTAGATATATTGGCCGCTAGATGTCAGTGTTGCTTGATAACAAAATGTAAAATGTGCAACGTTTTTGTCACGCATGAGTCACGTAAGTACAATTTCCTCTTTTCAGTGTGTAACGGGTGATTAAAAAAAATATGTATTCCAGTTTGAATCACCAAAAGATCAAGAGTATTACTGAAATAACTCTGTGTATTCAATGGTAACTTTAATAACGGAGTAACAACGTTGATTTGGAAAATAAATTCTCTAAAAAAATGTTTGAAAAGACGTTTAAGTTTTATTCATTTTTGTTTGATTTACACAAGTTATTTACACTTGGTGCAGACTCACAGAAAAATTCCGCTTTGGACAACAACCACATAAATTTTGCAAGTAAATACATCTTGACACATGTCATGACACATCATGAAAATACAAATATGGCAGCAGCATATTCGCTATGATATGTAGAGAAAAGCAGCAGCATGCAGACAAAAGCGCCACTGTATAACTGCTGTATGATATTTTACCAAACATAGCAGTGCACAATACTTATCAACTTATTCCTTTATGTTACATCATCCTGTAATTTTGAGAAATATGGTTAAATTAAACTCTGGGACATCTATGCTCTTGTAAAATGAATGCAGAGGTTTAACATGTTACCAGGGCTCAGACTGTACAAGCTACAGAGAAGCTCTTTAATGAGCTAAGAAGTTAGTCTTGTGATCGGACAGGGGTTAAAAGTCAGCCCACATGAAGCCTGAAAACACAAAAGCCTTTTTTCACCCACAGCATTATTCACAGGGAAGGATCTGTGTTTGTACGGAGCTGAGCACCCTTTTATTATAAAATCCGGAGAGCAATTCTAAGTACAGGGTTGGTGGAAATGTAGTGCAGCCCTTCCCTCTCAGGCCATGTCTGCCGAATCCTATCCCCCTATTGTTTGTGCTGTGGTTAGGTTTTCCACCATGTCGGGACAGCCCTGTGGAATATGTCTTGATCTGGCTTGACCTGAGATCCTCACCAGTTCAGGTCTGGCCCCACTCCATTTGCCTGGAAGCCTCCGCGTGGCACCTTCCTTCAAAAACCAGCCCTACAATGTCACACAAACGAAGTGGGATTTGCTCGGACAGTTCTAACCCTTCCTTTAAGGGAGAAATCATGCAGTCTAAAAAATTCAGCATGGAGGCCAATCACGATCTTTCTGCCACGTCACTGCTAAGCGAAGCCTGACTGGGGCTTGAAGGAGAGGAAAGGAACTCCCCACAATCCTGAATCTCCATGAAGACTTTATTATATGAAGTTGCATGCAGGCATAAGTCTCTAAAATGAGCCAAAGGACAACTTCACTAAAACAAAATGGATGACAAAGAGACAACGAAGATCCTTTGATGGGAGGTCCTATACTCTCGAGCCATACTCGTCTCTGTCTCCGATGTTGTACACAACACTCTTGCTTTTATTCTGGTCAGATCTATAAAATAAAATAAAAGAGAGATAAAAAGAAGACATGTTAATCTGCATAAATAGATTAAAAGTTTAGTTCTAACTTGGGCTGTCTTCTATAGACAGGTAGGGTTCCTTCTGGTTATTGCTTTCCCATCAAGATAATGTTTTATAGAATGCCTGTAACATGTATTGAACCCTCGTGGTTGTATTTCCATTTTGTTGGTTTGTAAATTTCGGTCAATGTAATTTGATTTTATTTTTGAAATAAAATATTTAAAAATATCAAGGAATATTTATGTTAGAATAAAATGATTTTTTTTTAACAAACTAATCTTAATTTGGTATGGCATATCTATATAAATCAAACTGGTTGACTATCCTCAAACAGAGTGAATAGGAAAAAAAAGAGAGGTGAAAAAAACCACCAAGAGACTTGCAACTTTGGATGAGTTAAGAGCTTTCATCACTCAGATTGATAAGACTGCATATAGCAGCAATTACCCAAAAGGTTCATCAATTTAAATTGAACTTGAGAATGGCAAAGAGAAAGCAACTGGTAAAGAAAAGTTCATAATAGTAATTCATTTGAATTCAAAAGAATGTTTGAGACTCCAAGGTCAAGGTTTTTTGCCTGATGAGACAAAAATCTCTCAATGTAGAAATATTGTGCCAAATCCTAAAGGATTATCTGACTTGGTCTGCAAGATAACTGCGTCTCAGGAGAAGATTTTATTTAAACAACTGACTATGTTTAGCAAAGATCTGCTTTCATTTCAATATCATTTTTCTGTTTTGTTTTTGCTTGTGGAAAAACTTAAATTGCTTTAATTTTAAAAACAATGAGAGGGTTGACAACAAAGGGGGCTTATGTGTTTCAGGAGCATTGTGCATGAGAGACTACTTTGACAACCCGTTTAATTCCACCGGCAACAATTGTTGCCAGACGTTTTTTCTAACTTCTGAACCTCTAAAAGAATTGTTTTGACTTTTAGCAACTAATTGAAGTTTTTAAGTCAAATAATAGAGTGTCTACTCTAAGCAATATCAATTTCATGTATCTAGTGTGAAAGGTCACATGACCAGACCTCTTTACTTCCTGCCTGTAACGCTGGGAAAAAAAAAAAAAAAGGGATTAAACAGGTTAATGAAAGAAGCATCCAATCAATTTCAGTGTGTCTCACTTCAGGATGTGTTGTTGGCACTTTGCTTACCAAGCCAGACCTTAAGAGGTGCACACAAGTCAGTGAGGGTTGATATGGTTGTAAAGGGAGGGCTACTCTCCATTAATTAACTGATAAGTTGCACTCTACTACAGTGTCCCAACAACAATGTGCCTATTAACTTGTCTTTCTGCAACATGTTTCACTAACTTTCCAAGTTTGACTAAATTATGCCAGCTTAAAAAAAAACAAAACAAAAAAAAAAAAAAAAAACCATTTATGTGGGTCTTCTTGTAGGACAAGATGATAACAGGGGCTGAAGTCAAGGCACCCGTTGCACATCTGAGCGAGGTAGTGACAGCGAGGTAGTGACAGCGCCGTCATGTAAGATTTAATAGGCTGCATGGCTTGAAGGTGAGATGTGGCAATGACAGATGGTTTGTGCGACCAGCTGTCTGGCAGATTTAAGGTGAAAACACACTGGGACTTTTGCAGTGTAGAACTTCATTTATTTATTTATTTTTTACCACTACGACACACATTTGTGCATTAAGATAGAACAAATCAGTGGACTTCAACCAAAGTTAGTTCCTTTACCAGGTGACGCTTGAAAGTAGAACAAAACTGAGAGTGGGTCATATGCCAGTGATGTGTTGAAAACCTTGAGAAGGGAAGATGTAGATAATGGCTTCTTTTTCGAATGCTTATAAGTCAACCAAGACATTGGAGGTTTGATTGTCAATATAAGCGGCAGCTTTGAAAGGGACTTATCTTCACAACTATATGATGAAACTATTTAGCAAAGAAGGTTTGTAAAATGTTTTGAGGGACAATTCAAGGGGAGAAAACAAAACTTGTTTAATAAGATTGTTAGGCCAAGTTACTAACCAATAAAGTTACTTTAAGGCTCCATATTCAATTCCTGAAGCAGTCAGGTCTGAGGAACAGAAAATCCTGATAAAGATTCAGAAGAGCAAACCTATGCCACTTTCTGAGAAACTATCAGCACTCTGCAATTTTTTTAAAATCAAAAATTAAATTTTATCTCGTCTGCATTACTAGGTACCTATGAAATAATCACAGCACTGGAAATTATTTCATTAAGTAAGGCATAAATATTCTGGTTTCAAGTTCTTTGTTGGGTCAGGGAGGGAGTTCAAAACAGTTTTTAATATTTATGCCACCTCTTCATTACAGTTAGCTTTCATAAGTGATCCCATTATAGCACATGTGTCAAACTCAAGGCCCGCGGGCCACATGTTGCCCGCCATGTCATTTTATGTGGCCCCCCAGCATTTTATAGACCGATGATTGACTTAAAATAGGTTTTGAGCATGAATTGACTACAAACTACATCTCCCATAATGCATTCCGATTGTTACCAGCCAACATTATGGCTTCTCGCCACTAGAGAGCAGCAGAGTCACCTCAAGCTGCTTATTGATTTTCCCAGCGAATAAAACTTAGCCATCAACAAGCTAACATCAAAACGTCTTCAGCATCATCTGCTTAAGCATCGGCGTCCCGCAACAAAGGATCGCTGCCCTCTGTGGAGTTTCGTAT
>NW_015113444.1:209447-219046 GCF_001443285.1 Poecilia latipinna | reverse complement strand
AGCCAAGTCTCTGTAGAACCATTTGTCTCTGCTAATGACAATACCATTTTTTGATCCCAGGCTTAGTTTATGGACTGTAATGTGAAATTAGGTACAAGTATAAGTCTGAGAGATTGTTCACCAAGTTACTGTGCTCTCTGAGAGGATCTGTGGTGTAAGTATTTGACATTGTTCCATGCCCATCGTTGACATTAGTCTCTAACAAAATGTGGCTCATCTATCAGGAACACTGCAAAGAGCATGAGTTTCTGTAGTGTAGTGGTTATCACATTCGCTTCACACGCAAAAGGTCTCTGGTTCGAAACCAGACAGAAACAGATTTAGTTTTTTTTTTCTATTCATCACAGGTGTTTACTAAAGGTCAACAAGGGTTCTGTGGTGTCATGGTCTGTACTCTGAATCCAGGCATCTGAGTGCAAACCTCAGTTGAAATTTTCATGTTGCATCTCACATCATCAACTTTGGAACCTCAAACTGAAACAAAGCAGAGGAGTTCAGTTCCTGTAGTGTAGTGGTTATCATGTTTGCTTTACACGCAAAAGGTCTCTGGTTCGAAACCAGACAGAAATGGTTTTTTCGGTTCTGCATCTCTTGGGGTGCAGTGAGACAACAAGAGCCTTCCTCTTTCGTGATGGTTCATTTGCCAATCGACTTCAATGTAGGCTTTTTTGAAATCGAAGCTCATTATAAGCCTCTACAGAACTGAATGAGGGAAGTCAACCTTTTGTCTGGGATGTGTTTTAGCAGGGATGCACTCCTGATTTGTACCGTCAATGTGGCCCGTTGAGGGTGGCCAATATGCTGAAGTGGCCCTTGGTGAAATTGAGTTTGACACCCCTGCACTATAGGGAGGATCACACAGATCACAACTTATGATGGCTTATCTGTGACTTTGCTGTAATCGCCTAATAATAATGTCAGAGTTCAAGATGCACAGAAATGCATGCTATCGCACTCTGCGGGCACTGATTTTGAAGGGTCGAATAATTTAGTATAACACCTGAACCTGGTATTTTTCAAATATTTTGAAGGATCTCGAGAAACTTTTGCAGGTTCTTGCGAAAATCAGAATCCCTTTCTTTTTTTTTTCTCCATGTCCCCTTGCGGACTCAGCAAGAGACAACAGTTGTCATTTAAAAACGTTTAAACTTTTCAATAACATAGAAATGACCACTGGATGATTGCTTTTGTGTTTTGTGTGTGCGTTGCCTTCCACTGTCGATATGTTTATGATATACGTTGATGTAGGATGCGGAATTGCTGCAAAGTCAACAAAACATTGCAAGCAATTGTTTAGTAACTATGATCAAATTGGAATGTGCGTACTTGACTTGGAATTTGTCTGTATGATTGGATTAAAGTTCCTTTCTGTTCAAAGTCCCTTTAGATGAGGTGTTGTGAATTTGTGCTGCACAAACTGAATTGATTTGAATCAAAAAGAAATTCTACTCAAACCGTTTCACTAAATGTCTCTGCATCGAAAGGAAATGGAAGTTATGCTTAGTTGAAGTGACGGCTTCCTGTGGCTCTGGATTCGTGGTTTTTCAACTTCTGAGGGCAGCCGAAAGTGACATTCTGCATAAATCTCAGCAGCTGATCCTAACTCAGCAACAGTCCCAACATCACACTGACTCTGTATTCCTGGCAAATTCTGAAAAGTTTCTCTGACCTCTGGCTGGTATAGAAAATCAAGTTTCTTTGTTATAAATAACATTTTGATAACAACTAAATATACTGTAACTACTTGTCCATGGTTTCCTCAGAAAACCTGCTAAGCCCGTAGGGGCATTAGGGCGCTCCACAATTGTTCCACCATGTTTTTGCGTTAAAAAAATGTCAAAAGTTACAAAAGTTTGGCGGTGAATGAGCAAGCATCATAATTTGGAAATAAGAGCGTGCGAGGTCAACGGCCAGATGCAGGGATGCCGTAATTGGTGCACACCCACTCGAGGCCCAGTTCAATGAATCAACTATAAACCTAGTTTAATCTGTCTTTACTGTCGCTGTTACTGGTGTATAAAAAACCCTTTACTTAAAATAAACCAACGACACTGAGCATGGTGGGGGTGGGGGGAGGGGAGGGGCAAGTAAAGCCTGATGCCTCACCAGGCTTATAATACACTGGGAAACTGGAAACTGGAAAACCTGTTGACTTTGCTATAAAATGCCAATATGTGCCTGGGAATTACATTATTCCTCCTCGCTCCTTTAAATCTTAGCTTCTGCTGCCTCAAACCTAGTCAAAGTTTCTACAATGTGTGTTTTCTTCAGTTATACTAGAAAGATACAGCATCTTGGTTTTTGATCTTTGAAAAACAACAACAATGACAAAAAAACTAATTTCATGCACTCTTAACATCCACTGCAAGCAATCTTCAGACTGCAAAATTATGTATTCCGGTCACATTTGCGTTGTTTGGAAACTTTTCTTTTAAATGTTTTGTTGTTGTTGTTGTTGTTATAAACAACAACAATAATTAAAAAAAGAATACATTTTATTTGAGGGTGGGTTTCTAAAATCTAAGCTGACCTTAGAGAGAAGAAAAAAAGATAAACAGCTAAAAATAGACAGCTTGAACGGGTGTGTTTTGAGCTGTTAGAAAGACAAAGATGTAATATCCTGAAACTTCACATTCTTACTAAATACTAATAAGGTCCAATGACCATCCCCACAATTACAAATGTTGTCCCTCTTATTTATGTGGCGTCTCACTGTCGTGGGACTAGTTTCACAAATTATTCTTACAGAGCTCACTTTGTGAAGGCACAAACACTTTAAACTTTGCTGTTAAATTTAGAACTGCAGATTTCTTCAGAGTTCAAGATACACCAGGTCTGAACTACTTCGCAAAGGCTTGTGTTCGTAATTGTTTTTAAGTGAATTTGAAAAATTTTACCTTTGCATAATTTTTATTTTTTCCTTTGACTTACCGTTTTTGCCTTAACCGGCAGCATATTAATGCGACAATAAGAACAACTCCCAGGATGGAGCAGCTCACCAATATGGGAACCAGTAAACCTGCAGAGTAGAGAGGAAGCAGAGTGGGTTGTGTAATAGCTATGGCGTTAAAGATTATTCTTTATGTGTTTACTTTACAGGTTAACATGGACATTACTGCATTGATGAGGTCAGGGGTAAGTTCCGTCTTTTATGGTGTATTTACAATCTACACTAGAAGTAATGTGTTACAAGTGGAGGATTTTCTGTTTGTTACAGTAAATAGGATATTTCATTCAAAACATTATTTAAAAACCAAACATATAAAATCAACATACCAGTGTTTATCCAAAAAGAGTCATCTGAGTGCCAGAAAGAAAGAGAAAAGAAGCAATGGTGAAATACAAAAGAACACACACATCAGTATCACAGAAAAATGTAAAATAATATCATTTATAACTGTTAAGGTGTCATATTTATGTGTTTGTATAAGACAAATATTTTTTAAGGCACTGTATTTTGAGCAAGATATTTCATTACTATAAAAACTATAAAAGTGTTTTACTATGGAGTCTATATGTGGAAACATTTGTTTAATTATTTGTACACAAAATATCTCTTGGTTTTTAAACTCAGATTCTGTTCAATCAGCTTTTTAAAATAAAAATTCTTCTGATTTATAGATAAAGTGTGAAATAAGGGAACAGATTTGTCATGTTTCATTCAAGTAAGTTGCTTTTATTGATAGTAGCATTTGGATTTTATTGATAGTAGCATTTCACTCCATGCCCTTTTTAACTTCATTGCTGCCACGGGCAACCTGAAAAGTATCAAAAAAATGTTAGAGAACACAAAGAAGACTACATCTCTACATACTGCCTTTACAAAGATAGCTGCAAAGTCATCAAACTAGGGAAACGTTTCAGCTCTACATATCCTATGTGAAATATGTTCTCATCTACTTTGAGGAGCTATCGATGATCCCAAAGTCAGCCAGAAATATGCTGTAAACCACATCTAAAAACAACAAAATGACTTTATTTACAAATTGATTATAGTCCTGAGTTCATTTGCATATAACCACGTACATATCTGAGAGTGCATGATTAACAATTATTAAATACAACGTGTTTAAGGCAGGTTTGGAGAAAAGAAAGGATAAAAAATAGTCTTTTGTTGTCAGCTACAAAACCGACTTTGTGAGCTATGTCTGGAATCTCTCTAGTCTTCCCACTCCATTGGCAAAAGCCAGGGATGTGGATGGTGCTGCCTGAGAGGTTTCTGTGGAGCAGCAGAGGAAAGGCCACCGTGCTTTGTCTGTGACCCCTCATGTTTAGTTGCCACTGAAGTCTTCTGATGATTCATCAAGGCTTTTGTCAGGGAGCGGTCCAGTTCCAAAGCCTCATCCGTTGGACGTCTGCAGAGAATCCGTCTAATGGTAGAGAGGGCTAAATCTGACTTACAGTCTAGATAGCTCTTGAGGTTGAGCTCTGGGTAAATTTTGTCTTTGAGAGCTTCAACCAACTCATTCCCCACGTGGGACTGTTTGAGCTGATGGGAAACGCTCTGCTCCAGTGAAGTGTAGCAAAGCGTGTTTTCAGCCGTTCCCAGCTTTCCCACATAGCAGTTGGTCTGACTCTTCTTCCAAAGAGATGGATTCTTAGTTTGCTGCTTTGGTTTGGCCAGCGTCACACTCTGCCGGCTCATGGGATCTTTTTTCTTGCCAGCTCGGAGTGTCTGTGAACCACTCGGCAGGAGCTGATACAGCCCTTCATCTGCCAAGTCTGCAAGGTCGCCAGCCAGCAGCTGCTGAACAACTCGCTTCCTCGTGAATGGAGGTGAAACTGTAAGAATACCATGCAGTCCTCTGCCTGCATCAGACACAGAGCCAGTATTATTAAAACATCCCAGAATATCGGGTATTTCTTCGCAATGATCTTGCCTTTTCAACTCTGCCATGCAACAGCTCAGAGGAGAGTGAGGGCTGTCAGTTCCTAAAATGCTTCTCAGGAATCTTGTTAGCAAAGGCTTTTAAAAAGTGCCAGCAAAGCTACCACAAAAAGTTTTGCTGAGAGAGAAACACCGAAAATGAGGAAAAAACATGCACATACATACCCCAAGATATGAAGCCAATTACCATAAAATGTGGTAAACCACACTGCAAATGCAAACATGGTATTCAATTGAAATTTGCTATCAACTGTCACTTTTAGTAAGTTACTAAGAATTTGTGGTAGAAAAGCCTCCAACTCATTCTACTTGACTGGGATTAATTTAGAGAAAGTACGTTTTTGATAACTGTGATTTGACTCAATACTACATACATCCAAGTTGAGTTTTTTTTTTTTTGTTTGTTTGTTCTGGAGCCAGTAATGTATCTCATCTGACTTGTGAAGAGAGACTAAGCCTGGCGTTTCCATGAATAGGGTCGCATTCACATAGCGCAACATCAGAGCAAGTCTCAATGTATAGTTTTATCTTCAGATGGGTTCTTAGCACTACGCTAACTTTTGTTGCCAACAATAACAGTCTGTGCTTGTCAAATACAGGACTACCGTTGTGTGTCGACCTGTGATCACCGCAGTCAACTAACTTAAAGTTAAAGTGGGGGCTTGAGATCATCACATTCATCTCACACTGATGATTGAGAGTGATTGAAATTTATTTACTGCATATTTTAGCAGACAGAATATTTTAAAATAAAAATATGCATTTCAAATATTTTATGTAATTAATTCTGTGAAGCGGGACAGCAGAGTGGTGCAGTGGTGCAGTCGTAAAGCACAACCCGTGCATGGAGGCCTTTAGTCCCCGACGCGGCTCTTATAGGCTCGAGTCCTGACCTGATGACCTTTGCCATGTGATTTCCCCTTCTCTCATTATCCACTTTCCTGTCTGATTGCTCTCAAATAAAGGCCACTAGAGACAATAAAATCTTAGTAAAAAAGAAATGAGAGAGAGGAAGGTCAAGGACTCATTCAAGAAATTTGGTTTATTTAAGTGAACTTGAATAAACGAAGTAGTAGTTGTAGTAGTAAGTAGTAAGTTGTAGGTGTTTAGTCATTATAATGGAGACTAAATTTATATCAAGCAATCCACACAACTAAAAAAAAATTAAGTTAACAACGCATGACAAATTACTTATTTCTTTTTTATTAGTTGTACTACTTGATTTAGTGCTGCTTACTTAAAATAAATGAAGTTTTTTTTTTTTTTTTACTAATTTTAAGCTTACTTGAAGCATTGAGTTTGAATAATTTATTTTAAGTAATGTGAACTAATTTGATTTTACAGTGCAGGCAACCACATGGATGTTTCACAGAGTGCCAGTGATGGCTTTTTCAAATGTCAATAACAAGACATAGGCTGCCTTCATTAAAAAGCACAAATAATAGGTAATATTGCTAGCACAAAACACAGCCACAAGCAAGTAATTCCCTACAACCCAAAGTCAGAGCCAAAAACACATTCAAAAGCAGTTTTTAAGCCATTCTAAAAGCAGCACAATGTGTTTTTTTCCTCTCTTCTTTTAAGCAAAACATATAAAAGCTCATATTAACCTTCCTTGAAAGAGACCAGGACAACACGGCTGTCGATGGGTTGTGGCTTCCTGAAATTGTTATTTAGTGGGGCAACCTCTTGGTTCTGGGCACTGGAGGCGTGTAGGGACGTTACTAGAGCCAGATACTTGGAAAAAAAAAAAAAAAGAAATGGGTCAAACATAAAAGTTATGAACATGCAGCATTAACACTTCTAAAATATATGGTAAAATATGCATTTAATGTGAAAGTACCTGCTGGTGAGAAATGGTGACATGATTTCGAAAAACTGTCCAAAGCACGCTCGGAAAACACGGAGGAGTCGTCAGTGACCCGTCGTATCGGTAATATTCATCCAAACGAGCAGGGAGCAGTTCTCTAACGTTGAAACCAGGTACCCGCACTTCAAAATCTGAGAACACAAAATAACAGATATGAAGTAAAATCTGGTTTACTTTGCTTGACAATCTCTCATGGTCTACCATGTTTTGGAGACAATATGCATTGGCTGAAATTTTAAGAGAAAAAAAAAATATCTCTTTTTGTCTTCATATTTATGTTACTGTTTATGCTTGTTTTGCCTCTTTTTTTTTTGCAAAGAAGGTTGGCATTGTGAATCACCTCCATTCATCCAATTCCTTTGTCTAGCAGGATGAGTCCAATGTCACAAATCTTAAACTGTTTGCTTGAACATGACAATGAGGCAATGAAGAATTAATACAATTCCAAAGAAAAAGGATAAAGCATCAAACGTACAGCTAGATGTACCATACAATGTGAAACTTTTGGTACCAGCAGCTTGCCTGTTTATTCACAGGATCCATTAACATAAAGAGCCACAAACAGTATTTTACTGAATATATAAGTCAAATGAGCTCTTTATTATTATGTACAAAGATGCCCAATAGATTAAGGATCATTGAGTACAGAACAGTTTACTATTCATAAAAGCTTAAGAGACTCCATATGTCAATGTACACTTCACCTGTTGATTTCTCATGTTGTTAGAATAACAGAAAAATACTGACCCAAATGCATTGCACCAATAAACTAAGGGTGGGCATCAATATAGGATTCTGATTTTGTTAAATTAGTTAATGTGCAATATTTATATTAAACAATATTAAGGAAAAATCATTAATCTTGTTTCGTTTTTTTTTTAATCTAATCTATTACTCACTTTTGTATCTGGCACCATTGATAAACCTCAGAATCTGATCATAGGCAGGATTGAAATCTCCAATCTATGGAGAAAGAGTCATTAGATGATTAAACTCTACAAACAAAATGCACAAATAAAGTGCACTTTATAAAGTTAATTTTCACTTTATAAAGATCCACAAAGTCTCACCTTAATGAGGACACCCAGCACCGCCAAACCATCAGATTTGTCTATAGCAGTGTTAATGTCAGGGTACTTGTCCGAATTGTAATGTACTATATGCAGCTGTGGGAAAAAAAAATAAATAAAAGAAAATGTCAACATTTTCAAAAGAAGCGACAAAACAAGACAAAGAAAGAGAAGTATGAGTTGTCACTTTTCACTATCTAGAGGAGCTTCATGCTTAATCTACGTAAAGTGCAATAAAAAAAGCCTTTTCATTGAAAATGTATGCTTTATAAGGTGAACTAAATCTAAGAATATGAGTACGGGCCCCCTTTCCTATTAAAAACATCACCACCACCAATTGCCTTTCATTTCATTACCGATTTGGTTGAATCTGCAAGAGGGGGCCAAGTTTAATTGGTCAGGCTTAAAAGCAGTCACTGATAACTGGTTATTTGCTGAGGTGTATTTGTGAACAAATCGAGCTCAAATACAAAGACTAAACTCATAGCATCAGACTGTATCTATTATAACACAACAATCAAACTATGAGGATTATTATTTACACTTTTACAAAATCTTAATTTTAAATGTTAAGCAATTTTAAATATTTTAATTTATCTATTTTGAAAAAGTTAAATGTTTATTAGTGTGCTCATTTTATTAAGCAAATGTTATAATTATAGTTTTGGAGGTGTGAAGGCCCTAAGCAGGTGCTTAATTTGTTTATGCTTTGGGCCGGTTCTGTTTAAGACTCACAAAAGAGAATATATTTAACATTGACACTAGTGTTCAGTCCACCAAATCAACCAGGAATGCAACTAGAATTTTTTTTTTTCCTTTACCAAAATTTTGTCATGTTTGTGAAAATGTATATTCCATTCTAATATAGAGCATAAGCAAATGCCAGTCAGAAGGAAGTTACGGTCGTAATGACTTCCCGTCAGTTTGAGGACAAAGTCAAGCTTGTCATTGAGGGCAAATTTAATGATAATGTGTATGCACACTAACGTATGCATTTTCACTGTTTCTGGGAAATGATTCATTCCTCCTCATTTCACCCCATAAAAAGGACCTCTCATCATGGAATTGTGGTCCTGAAGCTTGGAGAGTCTTCAAGGAGATATATGTCATTAAGCTAAAGTCAAACCTCACCACCTTGGATGTGGTTGCTGTAAGGGAGGCACAGTAAAATAAAATTCACCCAGGTGTGATAGCATCCAGCCACTTTGAATCAAATGAAGAAACATTAAATAAAATGGTCTGTTTTCCATTATTTAAACTGCACTACCAGATCATCTAATTTAAACTACAACATATAATTGTCTTCTGTGTTGAGCCCTTAAAATCCTGCTGGGGTGAAACATAACAGGGCAGCATAAGTGGGCCGTGAGTGGACTTCTATCCTGTTTTAGAGCGAAAGACTCGATGGACCACAATATGTGAATCTTACTGTTAAAAGACGTTTTTGAAGCCGTCTTGGAGACTGGTTAAAATTTTAATACAGTGTCAGGAAACTGCAACAGATGCAAAACAGAGTTTCTTCAGAATAAGCTGCATCAACAGTGTATTGTGTCATCATCTCTGATGTCAGTGCCAATCAAAAGGACTTCATTTTTGTCATGAAGCATCAAATCAGGAGAGAGATGTTGTCATTTCAAGTAGCAGATAAAATGAGGGTCATTTATGTGAACATTATGCATGGTTTTATTACATTGACATGTTGATTGATTGATTGATTGATTGATTGATTGATTGATTGATTGATTGATTGATTGATTGATTGATTGATTGA
>NW_015113444.1:200967-206225 GCF_001443285.1 Poecilia latipinna | reverse complement strand
TTGATTGATTGATTGATTGATTGATTGATTGACAACCAACTGCAAGAGACTGAAGTAAATAATTTTAGGAGTAATTGGTGTTAGAGAAACAATTGGTGTTTCTCTAACACCAATTAGAGAAAATTCACACTAAATTCAAGCTTGTACACCCGATTTTTGTTATTAAAATTCCATCAAGTTGATTTGATTAAAAGATTGAAATTAACAGGACATTTGCATGAACCATCCTGGAAATGTAAGTAAATTAGCAGAATTGAGATTTTTTTATATGCCATCTTGTAAATAAACACCGAGAAAGAGGAATTGTGGTCAGTTTACCTCTGCTGCAAACTGCTTGCTGTCCACCAAGTGTTCAGATCCTGTAGGCCAATTGGAGGAGCCCCAGTGGAAATGGAGCTGGGCTGCAGTGAACTGATTTGGCAAGCCGGCGACGTACATCGTTGGGGGCAAAGATAGTTTCACTGCGAATCAATTGAAATCAACAACAAAGATTCACTTTTGACTTACAACAATCAGCATGCGTTCATTTTAACCTCATCTGAAGTGAGGAGGTCAGGACGGCCCTGCTCTGAGACCCCAAGGTCAAGAGGCTGCATCGAACACAGCTAGTGTTGGAGTGATTCAACATGTTCACGCATGTGTCATGACTGCTTACGCATGAAAAACCCTTGTCAGCTCTTTTCAAACACACGTCACACCAGCATGCCACTCAGCTTGTGGTGTGAAGGTCCATCACATATGCAAACATAAGCATTTGTCTGCTCTTTGCATTCTGTCACCTGTTTTAAAAAAAAAAAAAATTAAAAAAAAGTACACTAACAGAGATTTCTCATGTTGAATCATCACTGTGACCCAGGAGACGTCGCATGCATGTTAAGCACAACTGTCACTGAAATTCCCGATGAAATTCCTGATGGAATTTTGTCAGACATCCATTGAACCAGACTTCCAAAAACCTGCCTAATGCACCACACAAGAATGGTTGTCTGCCGTGTGTCCTAATTGTAAACTGCTAAAAGATAGCTTACTGTTTGAGATACTGTTAAAAATAGAGACCGCACATAAAACTGATGCAATTTCTGTGGCCTAAAATAAAAGTCATAGCTGAGGAACACCCTTGGCATGAATTTTCTTGGCATGTGGAGCTCTTTCTGTGGACAAAATGACAGCTAAGATAATAAGACAGTGACTACAGAAAATTGCCGTGGCAGATTTGGAAGGACGATCCTCCCTTCGTTTTCTTTGTCTTGACCCAGAAATTAGCTCTCCACATTTATATGTGGCCATGTCTAATGAATACCTTGTTTACTTAATCTAATTTGATTTAAAGAGATTCTGCATCTCAAACCAAACAAAGATATTTGTCTGTCTTGATTCAAAATTGTCCCTGTCACCTGCTTTCTGGTGCTTTCTGCACATTTATACTTACAAGAGTGTCCGTCGTTTCTAAGAGTGAGTTGTTCCGTCGATGACAGTTTGTAGTTTCGCACCTCAATCGGGCGCAGAGTGGGACTGAACCTCAGTAGGTCTGACGTGATGTGTATTGGAGACTGGAAAGAACCGCCGCAGTAAGGGTATTTGTTGCTCCAGTAGTCCTGACCTGTTTGGCCTGTAACAACAGCAGTAAAACACGTTGAAGGTGTTCATCTGCAGCTGGCAAATCACACATGACTAAAAAAGCACATATCTGCTTAGATTTAAAGGACCAGTAGTAAGCTTTATATTGCAACTAACATTTTCACTGTGACTTTAATTCCTCTTTTTCAGTTTAAAGATGTTAATTGTGTGTGAGGGGGGGATAAAGGTCTTTGTGTAAATCAAAATAAGTACATTATGTTTAATGCTCAAGATTTCATAAACCATTGAGTGAGTTGTCATAGATGTTACAGGTGTTCTAGAAAAACTGCTGGTGTGTGCAGGATTTACAAGAGTGCATTGAACTTTTTTCATATTTTGCCACGTTACATAGCCTTCAGTGTACTTTATTGGGATTTTATCTGACAGACCAAAACAAAGTAATGCATGGGTATAAGTCCTAGAACCCTAACCTGCAAATTAGGCTTTGGCTGGAGAGCCTGAAGACAGGAAGATGGTTTCTGTTAATTATAACATTGTTTTATGTCTTGTCCCTGCTCAAATGAATTTGAAGTAAAAACATAGTTGTAATGTGGGGAAAAAAATTATTCACGGTTTCCTTTTATTTCTATAAAAATCTGAAATGTGTATCATGCATTTGTATTCAAGTACCGTTTACTCTGATCCCCTAAAAAAAAAAAAAATATATATATATATATATATATATATATATATATATATATATATATATATATATATATATATATATATTGTGTAAATTGCCAACAGAAAGCATTTTGTTTGTAAATTCAGCCAACATTGTGTGTTTTTAAGAAGAAATCACACAGGAATGAATCGTGCAGCTTTATGAAGACCTCAGAGATTTGGAGGAGAACATGAGTAACCAAACATCACCATGAAGAGAAAATAAGGTGGGGCAGAGATAAAGATGTGGAGAACTTTAAAACAGGTTATAGGTTAAAAAAATGTTGAGCTCCAAAAAATCCTCTTAAACTGACTGAGCAGGTGAGGAGCACATTAATCACAGATGCATCAAAGAGGACCATGGTTTCTCTGGAAGACCTGCAGAGATCTACAGCTTAGGTGCAAGACTGTCCAGAGGATAACTATTTGTGTTCGTATGCCACAAAACTGGAATTTATAGAAGGAAGGCAAAAAGAGCTAATGATGGATGAAAGCCTAAATCAGCTGTTTGTAGTTTGCCACAAGCTGTGTAGAGAGCATAGGGTGGAAATTTTAGGGCTGTATGAAAAATAAATGATAAATAGGCTGTACTTATATAATGCTTTTTCTAGTCCAGAGGACTCCAAAGTGCTTTACATTCAGTCATATACACACATTCACATAGTGTGGTGGTGTATAGACAGGGCTGCCATGCACCACCAGCAGGCGAGGTGGGTGAAGTGTGCTGCTCTAGAAGACAACTACTAAGACAGACAGAGCAGGGGTTTGAACTGGCAACCCACCAGTTACTAAACACATTCCTACCACAGCTGCTCCTATTGAGTGGTTAAAAAAAAAAAAAAAAAATCATCATCTCCCTCAATACCATTCCCATCGTGACACACAGTTGTGTTGCACTGTTCTTCTGCACAAACAGCAAAAGTGGTCAAAGTTGATGGAAATCCCGATGCAGCCAAATACAAGGCAATCCTGGAAGAACTGGCTGCAAAAAAGGTTAAGGCAGAGGCAGAGGTATGATTTAAATCAACACGTATTCTTAAGGTAATGGTTCTCAGACAGTTGCTGGTCAGATGCTTTCCATTCATGCTGATGAAGTTTGAGCTCTTTGGGAGCAATAAAAGACTCACACAAAAGTCTGTAGCTGTACAAAGCTATGGGTAGCCATATCCCAACAGACATGAAGCTGTAATTGCAGTAAATGGTGGTTCTATTAAGTACTGAAACACAGGGGACAACTCTGTCTTCATCTAATAAGTGGTTTCCATTTACCACAAGATGGCAAACATGACCACATTTTTCTAGTCTTGCACTTTTACAAAGTGACCTCAACTGCATGGTCATGTCTCTTTGTGATGTGTCTGCAAAATAAATTAGTCACAGTAACAATGACCTTCAAAATAAAGCTTAAGTTTAAAAAAAAGAAGAAGAATTCTATAGCTATTCAAGTTAGAGCACCAATCATGACAAAAGACGACAGTTTTGGAATGAATTTGATCAGTGATTTGAAAAGCACTGAAAAGATACGCCCCCGCTGAGTGTTTGGCACTAAATCATTGCCCATCAGGAATTAATTTGATATTTCACCATTGAGCAGATCCCAGCCAGCCATGCTTAATAATGAATGATGCAGCATGAAGCTGTTGCCTAAGAGACATTCAGATAAATGTGCATCAATTGCATCATGAATGCCAAAGAGTTTCGTGCAATGCCCAAAGTTCAACTGAGGAAAATCCACCAACACTTAGTGAAAGAAATGCAGATTTATATCTATAATTATTCACTCTTCGCCTCATTTGTGCTCTAATTTAAGACAGGCTGTCCTTCAGCTCAATCTGATGGTCCTTTGGTAGTGCTTGCTTGATCATATGTGCTGGTGGGTAATTTCCTAAATACAGTCTTTTCTGTGCAGAAGGAACCATAAATTAAAAGGGTTAGAACATTTTTTAGAGTACTCTATTCAGAGCCGCCACGATTAACGTCACAAATTAAAATTTACTGTTTGCCCTCTGCTAGAGGGTGGCGTGTTGAAGTTGGGATAAATTGCATGACTCAGCAGGGGACTTGTCAACAGAAAGTGCTACCAGCCTTAGAAATGACTCGACTACCATGACACAAAGCCTCTCAGGGCTCTGGATGTGAAGTGCAGATGAAATGTAGTAGTAGCAGTCTGGAAATGTGGGATTTTCTTTTTAAACTGCTTAATGTGATTTAATGAACTAGATCCATAAGATATTACCAGACATTTTTAAAACTTTATTTGAATTCATTTAAATTGGGTGTCTTAAATTCTAGATGGAGATATTAGCACAAGATCACAAAATTGTATTTTTTTTTATTATTATTATTATTATTTTTAATAAACACCAGACAAAATAGAAAATAAAGCGTTTGCTAATGATGGCTTTTGTAATGTTTTGTAATTTTGCCTCAAAAAAGAAATGATTTGGTTCACTGAGCAAAACTCTACTCATTGAAGGATTTGGATGCTTATAATTTGGTTTTCTGTAAAATCCACTCCCTGATTGCAAAAGACTGTTTATATGCGGCGATACGGAGACAAGGTCATGTCGTGACCACAGTTTATGTAACAGAGCGTCATGGGTCAAGAAGTTCTCAGACTTAAAGGCATGACACAAAGGCACGTCAACCACTAATGCAATGTTGTGAATGCAGAGTTTGTAAAAGAACCCTACAATAACACGAGGTGATGACGGTGAGGTAGTGCCCCTGGACCACAGAAGGTTTTATTTTCCTTAGCATACGACACTGCATTTAACACTTCCAGCTGTGTCAGAAATAATATTTCACATGAAACCAAATTCTGATACTCAATTCAATCGTCTTCATGCTTAAAACAAAAGGGTTGCAAAAGTTAAAGCTATTTTATCTACATTTTAATTCTAATTTGTTTTGTGCCTTCAATCCACAATATATATATATATATATATATATATATATATATATATATATATATATAT
>NW_015113444.1:165503-197715 GCF_001443285.1 Poecilia latipinna | reverse complement strand
ATATGTTTAATATTATTCCTTTGCTCACAGTGTTATAGTCTTCTGATAATCTTATTTATCTTATGCTGAAATTCACTTCCAAAAATAATATGAATAAGAACATATTTTGGACAAATTTATTTTAAAATTGAATGTAGAACCAAGTAGAAAGGGAATGAATAATAGTCACGTATTTCTCCAGAAGAAAGGGAATGGACTACATATTTATGCCTATCTTTATTCCATTTTCGAGAAATTAGGGAGTCGGTGTGCCATTATGTTGGTACATGTGTAGAATAAAGGTGTACATAATTCATTTTGGATGTAGACTAAAAATAAATAGTTAATAAAAATGTCTCATTATATATATATATATATATATATATATATATATATATATATATATATATATATATATATATATATATATATACATACAGTATGTGTAATGTTCATGCAATTTATTGTAAATACAGACTTACCACTATACGTCCATTCAGCACCTGAAAAAATAAATGAATAAAATTGTGGTTAAAAATACTTAGAAGCGGTAACTTTTAACACTGATAAATGTCAATAATAAAACGTCAATAATAAAAGCAACCATATGTCATCTCATCCGTGAAGCAGATGTATCGATGTGTACTAAGTACACTGGAAATGCTCAGTTTTTGTAGCCTAGACCTTACCGTGAAGGAAGCTGAGGGAAGTCAGCAGCAGGAGCGCGCTGGCGATGAAGCTCAAAATGCGCATCTTGACCTCCTCTCAATACACAACTCCGGGATCTTGGAGCACTCGTCTCCAAAAAGCTCTTTTATACCCATGCTGTTGACACAAACTGACGTCAGAGCATCAACAAACTCGGTGGTAAGAGTCATCTAGGGCACCGGAGGGTGACAGCCATGCAGCGGCTCCTTTAGGTCTCCACCTCATGCATGAAGTAGCGCAGCAGTAACGCTGAGCGCGGCGCTCTGTCAGGTGAAGTGTGAGCGCTCCACACTGCAGCAACCTGTTGGCGTTATTACGTCCAAGCCACATGTTTACACTCAGAGTATTAAAGTTTTTTTTTATTATTCCAGTTTTATTACATATTTTAAACAGTGTACCGAAATGCTACTCCTTTCCACTGCAACGTTTTCTTGCAGATTATTAATTCGTTCTCCGTACAGAGAATGAGTCTGTATGAATCTATGTCGTACATGATGATGCATTCTGTGGCCAGCACTTTCCATTTTATGATAAAAAAAAATGTCTAGACTTATGGTTGTCTAGACATTTGGAGAAAATTTATTAACAGTAAATGTTGGATTATTGGGACTTTTATGATGTTGGTTTTGATTCGTTAAGTCATTCAAGTGTAAAGTGACATTCAGTAATAACCCGGCTTACATTCTGCTGCAAGAAAGATCATGAAGTGTAGCTTGTTATTCTATTCTTTGAACTTTTTCACGTTTTTTTGTCTCGTTAACACATTTTAGATTGATTTTATGTCATAAATTAACATCGAAGAAGAGCATAATTGTTACGTAGAGCTGAATTAGGGTAAAAAGAAAAATAGGAAAGAATGTGGTGCAAATACCACTTGTTACAGAATCAATATTTTGGCACCTGGTGCATAGCTACAGGTCATTCACATTGGACTGAGAGGAAGTTTAGACTACTTATCAGGCACTGGAAGAGAGACCAGTTCGGCTGTTTATTCAACTGTTTATTCAAAAACAGTTTTGAATAAATTACCAATGGAGAGAAACAGTTTTGTAGTCTTTAATCCTCATATTAAACAAACACACTGAGGTGTTTTTTTTTTTTTTTGTTTTTTTTTAACTCAACAGCTACATAATAGTTGGAACACATTAAATGATCATTATTGATGTATATTGCAATGATTATGTCATTTTCCTCTGTTCTTTCTGTTCTATAATCATATAAGATCTAAACCTCCCCTTGAGATTGTTTGCATCTTGATCATAATTATCTTGGACTAATGTTGGGATAAAGGTCTGCAAAAGCCTATCTTGGCAGCCAATTAGCAAAGATTAAAGGAACGGCACCTGGAATAGTAGTTAGACAACCACATACAACTGGAACTAGTGTAAAGTGTTTAGAGTAAAGTGGATTCAGGTGTTAGAATGGCTGATATTCTACACCTTAATTCAAGGGAGGATCAAAACAAGACTTGGAAACCGATGGTGTCATATGCTCGCCAACCTGACTAAGCTGCAGCTGTTTTTGGATAAATGAACAAAGACTTTAGTCTTCAGATGTGCAAAGTTTAATTCAAAAATACTTTATTGATCTCAGAGGGAATTTGAATAAGTTGGTATAGAAATATACGCCAAAGGATTGTAACTACAGCAAAAACATAATTATACAAAGTATTGAATCAGGAGGGTTTGTACAAATGCTAGCTGCAGTTTCCAAATTGTTATTTATGAGACAGTTTTAAAAACCACAAATCCCTTTACACCAACTTTATAGCTATGCACTCCTTTTGCATTAGTCACATGAAATCTAAATAAAACGCTTTGCACTTGGAGGTGTTAATGCAACAAAAAGTGAAAGAAAATGAAGGGACGACAATACTTATGAATAGAATCAGATGTATGCACGTCTGAATATTTTTTTTATTTGTCTTTATTTGCTATTTCTCTTAATGATTTTGTGTTTTCTGAGGTTTTGATTTTGCTTGTCAAAGCCAGTTTCTGCTATCTGTTGTGCTTGTGATATATTTATCTTTTGTAGTGTACTTAAATTAGATGTTGATTTGTGGACTTACTGTTGATTCAGTATCTTTGTCACCACAAAGATACTGTGTTCTTTTATCTCTTTTTATCTCTTTCCTAGCTAAAAGCCCACATCGCAACTCTGTGTAATTGTTATGTGCTTCGGGCACATTATGATTTTTCTTTCTTTTTTTTTGTTTTGTTAGACCTTGATTAAATGACTTTTTGTATATATATTTTGGACTTTTAATAATTTCTTTTTGGTCATTTAATTACGTTAATTTGTGGTGCTGTTGGTCCGCCTATAAATAGGCTGGCTTTCGGCATGTAGGGGCCTCCCCTCCATTCCCGCCTGGGCTCCGCCTTTCCGCACGCTAGACCAGCCGCTGTGGGCCGCAGCTGAGGCTTCCAGCCTGCCATGTGGTACCTTTGTTAGCTTTTGTTTGTTTTTTCCGTTGTGTGTTTGGCCTGGTGGGACCGGTTGTCCTGTTTTCGATTTTTCTTTTGCATTAGGTTCTTTTGTTTCTAGTCCGGTACTAGTAGGGGCTTCGACGGCCCTGTATAGGGTTGGCCCCCTGCTGTACCGTTTTGTTCTGTTTGACCGGCTCACCAGGTCCAACTTTCTGTTACTACTTTTGGGGTTTTGTTTCTTTATTTTTTGGGACACGGGATTTGAGGGCTCGAACTTCGTTTTCTCCTCAGGAAATCAGAAGATGCTGACCTGAGAAAATCAAAGTTAAGAGAATTTATAAATAAAATCATTTTGGTTGAACCCTCATCTGTTGTCTCGTGTCCTCAGATATGTTGTGCCCTTGGTGGACGTAACAGTAATTCAGTCTTGAAAACTGTAATAAAGCAAGGACAAGGAGCTTGAATGTACAATGTGTGTCAAACCACAAAATGGCACTAGAAGCTAACACTTCTTCAGGTCAACTAGGGTCAGATGTAGAAAGAGCACATCTCAAAAAAAAAAAAAAAAAAAAAAAAAAAAAAGAAGCTGTTGAGCTGTTAGCCTGTGCATTGACTCATTACTGTCCCCGTACATTCTGCAGCAGGAATAGAATTTATTTTATCTGCATATTTTATAAAAATGAGTAACAAAAGAATCAACAAATATATGCAATATGCTTTTGAATCCTATAGATCCACTTTACTGAGTGAAACAAAAAGTCAAATGGTGGTTGGTTAAAAAAAGTAAATATACAGAGCATTTGTACTTTACAGCTTTGCCTCACACCAGACAGTACAAAAAAAAAAAAAGCAAGATGAAGAGTCTTGTGTATTTGGCAATTGTTCTGTCAATATGTCACATCAATCACTCAGTAAACCCAGGTATGCAACTCTTCTTTTTATATATAAACTAGTTAACCCATTTCATGTAATTGTGTGGTGTTCCACACTACTCTTTATTTAAGGACTGACCAGAACTGTTATGGGGAGTTACTAAAAATAGTATTTACAACTGTGTATACTAAGCAACAAATATTATTTACCCTCTCCTACTTGCGCTGAGCTCACTGATTCATTTTCTTTCACTGTAATTTTGAAAATTTTTAAACAATGAGATTATTCTGTTTGAGTCTGACTGCTACAATCTACATCTAACTGGTTTCTGTAAACAACATGTCAGTTTTGAAAAGAGAATGTTTAAGTAAACTCCCTTGGTGGAAATTGACAAAAACCAAGTGGTATACACATTTCTGGCTTTTTTTAAATGATCATCATTACAAGAGGTAGTAGGTGTTTGGTACTGAGGTGGATTAAACATTGGTTGCGTTTTATTACCCCTGCAGAAACCTTTCCACACAGAAAATCTCCAGATTTCAACTATTAAGTAAGATTTTACTCAGATAAATCTAATTTGCAGTTTATTTTATCATCATGATGCAGGTCATGGAACAAACTTCACAAATGCTTTGTAGTATTATGCCAAACACGATTGCTGCAAACCCTTTCAACTACAGAGGCCAGGGAGGAAATGTGAATCATTTTTTCAACGAGAGAGCGTGCATGAGAACCTGTTCAACAAATACAGAGGGATCTCTACCCCAGCAATGATGAGAATATTTAGTCCATATATATTGGGGGAAAATTTTGATTTACCGTGGCACAGTTCATTTTTGGAGGTGGATGGTTTTTCAGTTTATTCAGGCATGAGCAATAAAGAAAAAAAAAACAAAAACATTATGGACTACTGGCTCCAACTTCTCTCCTACAGGATAAGATTAGAAAAGGCAAGTGAACATGACATGTCACACAACTTTTAATATTGTAATTTAAGTCATTGATAACTAATTCAAAAATCAATTAGGTAAGCTTCTTCTAACCTTTCCTAACTCAAGTAAAAACTTGAAGAGAGACTTTATTAAATCTGCAGAATATATGAAAAAGCTGAAATAAACAGAAGTAGTTGGTGAATATGACTACTCTTTAAAGTTTGAATGGTGTTTCTAGCTGTAAGTACGTGGAAGTACTTAGCTGTGAAAAAGTGCAATGTTTTTAGCAGAATTTTTCAGAAATTATGGGATGTTCCCCATTTGGGGCCAAGATGATCACACAAATATTTTATAAGCTATTGGTACCAATGTTATTTCCATCTTTGCAGTAATTAATGAACATTCAAGAGTTCTGTGTGAGTTGCCAAATTAAAAAGTAATAAAATTCAGGATGGGTAAATCCTTTTTATTCCATGTTCATCCTGATAAATGCATAAACATCGTATTTGAGCTGACATAACAAGGCTTCAGTTCACATTTATTGCAATATGGATCTTAGCATGTCTATCTACGCTCAAATATCACAACCTATGAACTTTTTTTTATGACAGTACCACTGTTACAGAGAGGAACTCTCTAGTGTTCCCATTAACTTCAGTTTCGATTGACAGAGTTATCATTAGGACAATACATGTCCAAAGGTCAATAATGGGCACCCACTCCCATCGTAGTTTATATCCCTCATTCACTCCAGGAAAGACAGCACAAAGACAAGCAGCAAAATGAAGACACTTCTGCTGTTAGGAATTTTTTTGTCAGCACTTCACACCAGCAACTCACAAAGACAAGGTATGGCTGTATTTTTTTTGTTTTTCTTTTTAATTTTTTTCTTAAAATGAAAGATAATTTAAAGATAATTAGGAATACATGTCGTAGAGTTGAAGCTAGCTTTCTATAATCTAGACCAGCACACGGGCGTATGCGTTTTTGCAAGAGTATGGAACTGGTTGCTGAATTCAGTCTGATTTATGTTGTTCGCTTGAGCTGAATGAGCTAATTTCAACGACACTGTAATCTCCAAGGTACGACTTCACCTTGAGTTATTTTGGTGTGACTTGGGTGTTATTTTTCCTGAGGCAAGGGACGACTGAAACTGTAGACATGGACTAACAGGACAAAACAAGTCAGTTCAGCAAAAGTCTGTTGAGTTTACAGGTAAAAACTAAATATTACCCTTTAAACAGCTATTACTACATTATCATTGTACCTTTGTGTCATGTTCATGTTATGTCTTGAAGCTCAAATTATAGTATTTTGTGATTGTTTATTTTGCTGAAAATGTTATATATATATTCTCCTGCTTGTGCTAAGCTGACCAGACATTTTCTACCTCTGTAATTCAAAACCTTTACACACGACTCACCTTAGTTCTGCACCTGAATGTAAGCTGAGCTGAAACAAACCTTTATCTTCACTTAAAGATACAGGTTAGAGTTAGAACCCAAATGGTCTTCGTTTTCCAGATTTTCATTTTGTTAAAGAGTGTCAATTACATAGGTGACCTGCCTATATTAAATTTACTTTTGTAAAAAAGAACTGCTTGAAACACACTTCTTTTCTGTGAAGCCCATAAAGAGCAACATGGCTGAAAAATATATGACACTTTTTATTGCTGCTGTAAAACAGGGAGTGGGTCTCTGGTGATCATGCTAGTTAAACATTAGTTATAGATTTACAAAAATGTTTGTTTAAGCATGCATTATTCTGAACAAAAAAGAGAACTTGACTGTTTTGAAAATAAAAGTATCCTTAAACTTATCTTTTTGTCATTCAACAGAATTCTGCAATCTGCCCCAGGATCCAGGTCAAGGCTCAACTTTCACGTTTTCTGTGTATTACAACCCTGAAGAAGACAAGTGCTTGCCTTTCTTCTACCAAGGCGAGGGAGGAAACGCCAACCGTTTCCGAAGTGAAAGACAGTGCATGAGAAACTGTTCATTCAATTTTGAGACGTTGTACCCAACAGATGGTGAGAAGATTTTTTTTTATAAGCAAAATAAAAATTACCTGATTTAAAAGTTCATTTTATTTTCACCACTTCTCAGCTGTAAATATGAATCATGGCAAATATAACTGCTGAACATCCTTCATGCCGTTGGTGGACTTTGGAGTTAGAACTCACTGATAACAGTTTAATGGCCTAAAGAACCATGACAAAACAACTAAGCCTTTTTGAATGGGAAAGACAAAAGAAATGCTCCTCAACAATATTCCACATAACATATTATTTTTCTGTTAACAGAAAGGATTTGGGGAGTTTTTTAAATGTAATGCCAGGAGGCCACTCTTCTCTACAATTTGTAGCAATTATGCGCCACCAAGTGGTGAAAATCTAAGACAGACAGACAGACAGACAGACTGACTGACCGATTGACTGATTATCTTGAAATTAATTGTATCTTCTGTTAACAGAAACTGAAGCTTGTCACTTTAAATATGCGCCTGGAGGGTGTAACAGTAAACGCCTCAGATACTACTACGATGCCATTCATGACAAATGCAAAACATTCTTTTGGACTGGATGTTTTGGAAATGGAAACAGATTCTTTGACTTAGAGAGCTGCAATAGGACCTGCGTTGGCATTCATGGTGAGCTAATAACTATCTCAAGTTGTGTACTTGTTTTTTTGTTTTTTTTTAATTTTTAACATGTTAATGTTGATCCATCTGGTTTTTAGATGAAGGGGATGAGGCTGAGGAGGATGAACCGGACACTCCTATTAGTAAGTGGAGACGGGGACAAATGTCTTCAGTGACTGAATAAATGCTTGTTTGCCTTTATTGAAATTCTTATTGGTTGCCAAGTTGGAGATTCTACCAATATTTTCAATAATTTACAATTTACACACTAGTTTAACAGCTGCCTTTTCCAACAGCCATCATCTTTGCGGTTCTGCTTTCCATTGTCATTTTTGCTGTCTTGTTAACTGTGATTCTCCTCGTAGTGAAGTCAAAGTAAGTCTGCTTTTTGTTCTTCTCTTTCATATTCTGTCAAGTATTTTAACTCAACAGTATGTGTTTTAATGGTATTTTTTCTGATGGACTGATGAAAAGTAGAGCATACTTGAGAATTGAAAGTAAAATAATACCTATTTTCAAATGATTTTTTTTACAAAACAAATCTGAAAAGTTTTCTAAAACTCTCTTTGCAGCAAATTGCCCAAAGAAGTCCTCATGATTAGTCAATGTGAATCCACTTGAGTTTATTTAACATAAGGATAAACACAGCTTCTTGACCTGTAAAGATCAAGAAGCACACCTTGTGTTGTGGGAAAACAAAATTGCACATTCCCCCTGACTTAGCATCCCCACTTTGATGCATAGTGGTGGCAGTATCATAGTGTGGAAATATATTTGTTGGGGAGAAGGAACATGTTTAGACCTGATGGGGAGAAGGATGGATTTAAATATACACCAGTCCTGCAAAAAACTTGAGATGGAAGTGGAGGTCTACTGTGCAGTAAGGGGAAAACCTTAATACATGGTACAGCCATAGAACACGAATGGCCTAAATCTGAGAATCTGCAGCAATAATTGAAAATTCTTGCATATGGACTCTGTCTAATTTTGACTGAGCTTGAGCTATTTTGCATAGAGGACTGGGTAAAAATATTAATCTCTGCAGAAAGGATTGATTCAGAACGCTTATTCAAAGGGGGCTGGATACGCATACCATGCTTTTTTTGCATTTATATATATAAATATAATAAATAAAACATCATATGTCATTTTTCTTCCTTTTCACAATAATGTGCTTCTGTTACTAATTTAGAAAATTTTTACAAAATATATTAATGTTTGTGGTATGAAAAAATGTGAAAAAGTCAATTTTTTGCATGTATTTCATGATTTATTGCACTTTTGTAGGAAAAAACACCAAAAGAAGAAAGCCAAGGAGTCCCAGGCTGACGCACCACTTCAGGGGAGTGGGATAGAAATGACATAGGAAGGCTCCTTTTCTCCAAAAAACTGTTTTTTTTTTTTACCTGGTTGCCATTAAGAACTAAGTTTTGTGGGTAACACTTTATTTGAAGGGGGTTGAATAAGACTGTCATGACACTTTTCATAAACATGACATAACACCTGTCATGAACATGAATAAGCCTTCATGAATATTTATAACTGTTGTCATAAAGCGTCATTTTAATACAAAGTTGACATTATTCAAAATGTCTTTGTTATGACAACTTGACATTAACCAGGAAATCATTACTGTTTAAACTTTACCTTTAATAACATAACGTTACCTAATTTTTAAAGTGCAATCAATAATACTTTTATAACAAATTTATATCAGTAATGATTTCTTGGTTAATGTCAAGTTGTCATAACAAAGACATTTTGAATAATGTCAACTTTGTATTAAAAGTGTCATAATTTACTGAATGACGCTTTATGACAACAGCCATAAATATTCATGAAGGCTTATTCATGTTCATGACAGGTTTTTATGACGGTGACATGTCAGTCTTATTCAACCCCCTTCAAATAAAGTGTTACCGTTTTGTGTCCTAAAACCAAATGCATATTTTTTTCTGTCCCTGAGAACTACACTCTAAATTCCATTTTAAAAAAAGCAGATATTTTCTTTTAATTAGAGTTGTTTAATTTAGGTTACATGCTAAGAGATGTTTTTTTTACTTTTCATAGATTTAACCAATGTTTTCAACTTTTGAAGCAAGACATTTAAAATGCAATCAAATTAAAATATTTGTAAGTTTAAAATGATAAGTAAATAATCAAAAATCAGGTGCATATTCAAAAAAATCATGTTCTTTGAAACCTCACTTTTTAAGATATCTTGCGGGGTTTTTTTTTTGTCTACAATAAAGCCCTTTTGCAGTTAACAACTGTGAAACATAGAAATAAAAGCAACCCTATAGATAAGGACAACATTCTCTAAAATATTACTTTTTGCGCATATGTTGGCAGTTGTTTGGATATAAAAATGCATTGTGATTTTGCAGAATGTGCTGTATGTTCTACCAAATGTCTGGATGAGAACCCAGCTTAGCTCTCCATTTCGAAGTCTATAACTGTGAGCATTCAACAGATGTCTTTTTTTTTTTTTAATCAATATTCTGTTTTATTTACCAAAATCCATTCTGGATATTTTTCAGTGCTTTATTTACTGTTTACATTGCAGTGGGGCTTAATAAGGTAAAGTTTTAAAAGTTTTAATCTTCAATAAATTTAGTTTTTATGTTTGTGTTTTTATCAGTTTCTTCAGCATTATTGTTGGAAATCTTTTTTTGTGACTATTAAAATACAAAGCAACAAAGTTTTGCAACACACTACATTATGACCACAAGGAAGGTAAATGTTATCATGAATCTTTTTGGTGTAATGTTCTGAATTGTTCATTCTAAAATTGGGAACTTGCTTAGACAGTTTTTCATCACTCAATCTAGTTTATTATGAACATTTTCAAACTTTATGTTGATCAGGGGGAGCACATTCAGGAATAAAAGCTTTTTAGGATGAAAACTACTTTATTAGGGTTGAGATTGTATTGGAGCTGTAGAACATAATAGAAACTTTATTGAGTCAGTTTATAACATCAGGTTTTGACTCACCAGCTTATAGGCTGCTGGAGCCATATGGCCTTAAACAGTCAGAATTGAAACCAAATATTTACAAATAAAAAGATACATACATTTTGTTTTCTCACTGTTTGAACTTAAATCAGACCAAATGTCTATTGTTTTAGGTTCGTTACCAAAATTATTTCTATTTGTTAAATGTCAGAAAAACTTAGCAAAAACATTTTTAAGACATGTTTTGCACCACTTTCTTTGAATTCAGACGTTTACATACATTTGGTCAGTGTCAGGGATATTTGTCTTTTTAACTCTATCATTTGGGTCAAACCTTTCCGGCTTCGTTCCAGAAACCCTCTGATAGGTCAGTTTTTGAGTTTAGCTCTGATTGGTTGTTTCTGGCTCAGGAGCATTGTACAGTATCTCTGCAGACCACTGGAGGGACCCAGAGGAGGTTGATTTATTTTTATTTTTTTTCACGTTATCGCTCTGCGCTTCCGTACTCTCTCTGCTGTGGTATACTGGCAGTTTTAACAAATATGTAAAAAAAACAAACAAAAAAAAAAAAACTGCAACAACAACATATTTTTATATAAGTTACTTGTGACATTAAATGACATCACATTTATCCGCTGCTTTTCAGTACCATTAAAAACGCATTACAATGAAATCAGTTATTCCCATTCATGCACACATTCACATTCTAATGATGGTAAGCTGCTGGATTGTAGCCACAGCTCTGGGGTAGTGTGACAAAAGCAAGGCTTTATTGTGCTATTGGCCCTTCTAACCACTACTACCCAGTGTAACTTTGAGGAGTGTTTCGACAAATAAGAACATAAGTTAGAAAGAAATCACTATGGATTTTCAAAAACATTATAAAGATGGGAGCGAAGGTTCGATTATATGTCACAAGGGCTGCCATATGTTGTTGGAAAGGAAGTTTTTACGAAAACTAGCTAAATTTAATTTAAATATAGAACTTGAAAAGGTAAGAAATCGTGCATTAAAAAGAAATAGTGCTACCTCACATACGATGAGACTGCCTACACACCCATTTCTATCTTTTATGCACAAGGACGGAAGCGCTAAAGCGCTTTTCTCTGAGGCTTTTCATCTTTGTGACGAAAACCAGCGAGAGCCGGTGGAATGTACGTCACTTCCTTGAGTTATATCCATTTGTTTGTGCCCAGCAGTTACCTACTGCGTAAACACCAAAGATATCGTTACTGTTTTACCTTACAATATGTGTGGGTGGAAACTACCGAGGGTTGATTTTATTTGAACTCTTAGTCTGAAAAGTGAAAGCTCTTTTAGTTACCTAACGCGTTGGCGTTAGCGAAGACAGGAAAACGTGTACTCGCTAGCTGCTTTAGGTTAATTGGCTAACTATTGTTAGCTGGCCGGATACAATTGGTATTGTTGAGGGTTTTTTGTAGAGTCCTTGTCTTGGTACTGCTGGTGTTGTTCTGTCCATAGAGTTGTGGAGCTGATGGAGTGCCCTCATCTCAGCTCTAACGTAAGCTGTACCACCGACTCCCCCAGGTTCCCTAACGGTACACCGTCCTCCTGGTGCTGTAATGGTAAGAGCGGCATTTGTCTCAGTTCCGTTTCTAAAACTAAACTAATGTGAAGGTAGTTCAGTTGGAGCAGTCTGGGGTACATTTTTTTTTAAAACCTTATCCCCAAGTCAGACTTCTCATGAAATCGTATCTGTGTCAGTTTGCTAGCCACTCTGTAGCTACAAGTAAACAGCCACAAGGGCAAATTACAATTCAGTTGTTATAGTAATAGTAAAAAAAAAAAAAAAAATGGTTCAATCGAACGCACCATTTTGCTTCATTATGTTATGTTTTATGTTTAGTTTGCAGGTCGAATAAAAGTCCATGGATTTGCCTTACCTGTCTGATGGTTCACTGTGGGCGGTAAGTAGCTGAGTTTTGCTATTAACAAGAAACCACAACTAAATTATCATTTAGTTTTCTCTTGTGATACTAATAATAATGCATTTTTTATTAAGCTCTTTACATTTGAAACGAATCTCTGGTACATAAAAGAGGAAACAATGATAAAGCAAAAATAGATTACAGGACATAGGTCAAACTGTCTAAGCAAGGAAGGCCTGTCTACAGTGGAAGGACAGTCTGACATAATTATCTTTAACTTGCTCAAGTTAAGGTAGATATAAGTTTATCAGGTAAGTGAGTTTTTTTTTTTTTTAACCAGGTAGGTCTTGAATATGTTATGGACTTGAAGCTACCTAGTTAAAAACTGTTTAAATTAGGCCTGTATTTGACATAAACCAATTCTTGCCATTTGTTCCAGTAATATTTAGAATTTAGACAAAATGGAAGTATTGATTAAAGATATTTAATACTGTAAGTTTTACTATTATTATATGAAAGAAAAAAAAAACTCTTGTCAGCCTTGGATAGTTTTAACCATTGCATTATTTATTCACAACTACATAAATATGGACTTTTCTGCTTAGTCTGCTGGATAATGGATGGATACATCACTTTTTTTTCCCCAACATTGTTAAGATACAGCTTGGATGTAACGTGTTTACATTCTTTATACATTGATGTCGTGATTCATACAAAATTTGGAAACCTGTCCCACTCAACTTACTATGAAGTGTAGAACGGGAAAACATGAGACATGTGTTCCGTGATTACATATAGTTGAATTATTAAACTTCAATTAAAAATTATGCATTTTGGATAGAGGGCATAGTCCTTAATTTGCATAGTCTGATTGCATAATTAAACAGAATATTCCTGTGTTGTACAAGTCAAGATATGAAAATCAGAATTCCTGATTCTTCTTTTTTTTTTATTCTTAATATATTTTTCTGGTAATTATTGATGTTTTTACATTATTAAATTACCAATTCTTATATAGATATGTAAATGGGCATGCCAAGAAACACTTTGAAGAGAACCAAGGCCCCAGCATTTGTCAAAGGAAGGGGGAAAAACAGGAGAAAGATAAAACCTATCATTCTGTCTGCATGGACTGCAGCAACTTCAGTGTATTTTGGTGAGTTTTCCCAAGAACAAATGCAGTTTTGCTACATTTCCTTATAACTCAAACATTTAACTTTCCTTTTTTTGTGGATGCACTTAAGCTTTAATGTGTGACACTGCAGATATTTCTTAGAAATTGTTGTTTTAAATGTGTGTGTTGTAACTGTTTATTTCATGTAGTTACAGATGTGATGACTTTGTTGTCAATGACACCAAACTTGGGCATACACAGAAGGTGAGAGAACATCTCCAGAGTTTAGAAAAGTAAGTAAAAATATTCACTAATAGAGCCTTAAAGTGCATTTGATTGATTATTTATTCTGTCATCTCTGCAGTTCCTAAAATATTTGACCAAAACAATTTGCCTCAAAGATTATGTGAAATTTTAATGGTATTTGACTTTCAAACAATTTCTCACATATGTTGTAAATTAAAAACAAAACTTCATCCTTTTTTCAGTTCATTGCTTTTGGGAGACAGACAGAGGAAGAGGAAACTTCTAGAAAGCTCAGCTGCAGATGGAAAGCTGTTAAAAGACAATGTAAGTATTATTCCACTTTAAGAATAATCTAGATTGGCTTTCCATAAGATTTGACAGATTTAATCCTCAGCTTCCCCTCTTTCAGGACGGGGTGGCTGTGGGTGCCACTGGTCTTCGAAATTTGGGCAACACATGCTTCATGAACGCCATCCTGCAGTCGCTCAGGTAAGGCTTTGCTCTGAGGGACGAGGGTGGCCCACTGGATTTACAGCACAAAATCAGTAGTTCTTCCCCAGTGGAGCCAGGGCCCCAGGACCAGTCAGCCTTTATTAATACAGTCTGTTGCACATTGGAGGATATTACAGAGGCTGCCTAGAAACAAGAAGCAGTCAAGGCCAGGTTTCTCTACTTATACATCTTTGTATCATGCAGCAGGATTATCTAATAGTATCAAAACATGTTATATAAAAATACTATTTGATATTTATTTTCTAATATTTGAATCTGTTTAATATTTTAATTTTTTTTAGTAAACTCCTGTTTATATTCCGTAGCATTCCCCTTCAACTTAATTGAGTTTTAGTGAGATGAATAAAATTCTCCAGCTCTGATTCTATTGCATCTTACTATGTGACTGCAGAGTAAAGTTGAAGCTGAGATTCCTGGCATATTTTTTTGGATGTTGTCTGCTTCCACGTGTCACCTCAGTTTCTATTTTGACAAAATGTTCTTCCTTTGACAGCAACATCGAGCAGTTCAGCTGTTATTTCAAGGAGCTGCCTGCTGTTGCCCTGCGCAGCGGTAAGACGGCAGGAAGGAGGATGTACCACACCCGCAGCCAAGGGAACAACAGTGTGTAAGGTCCTCTTCTGCAGGAAGGAGAATTCATGGGCATAAATCTCCCATTCATTTCGAAGTATCATATTGTAGCCAAATTATTTGTTGCCAGTCATGTAAAACCAATCACGAGGTATTTTGAGGAGCACAAAAATAAATCTCACAGGGGAATATGTCAGATTATCTGAAGTAAGCTTTAAGAAGAAGAGTATTAGATTGCAGCGTTGTAAAACAGTTGTTTTCTGTTAAACAGTTCCTTGGTGGAGGAGTTCAGGAAAACTCTTTGTTCCCTATGGCAAGGAAGCCAGACCGCCTTTAGTCCAGACTCCTTATTTTATGCCATATGGAAAATCATGCCCAGTTTCAGGTAAAAAAAAAATGCTGCTAAATTTGTTTCTTCCTTTGCAATGAATGTTTATACACAGCTGTAATAGAAGACTGTGTGTGTTTATACAGGGGCTATCAGCAGCAGGATGCTCATGAATTCATGCGCTACCTGTTAGACCACCTCCACAGGGAGCTCCAGTACAGCCGTAACGGGGCATCTTACCCTGTCTCGCCTCAGGACGGAGTCAGACTCTCCACCACAGACAGTAAATGCTGCATGTGAGTCTGTTTGAGTTTTTTTTTTGTTTTTTTTTCTTTGTTTATGTTTGTGGTGCTGAAAGTATGAGATTCTCAAGGTATTGCCTGATCATGAGGAAAAGCCATGGTATAAAAAAAGTACAATGTGATCTAATTATGTTTATTGAAAATAGAAATACATATATATCTTCTGCAAACATATGAAAACAATGGAATTTACTATTTAAACCTCCACGTATCTTAGTACTGAAGTGTTTCATACTGTTGTGCAGTAAAATTCCTAACCGCAAAGCGGCAGCTTTCACGCAGTCATGTTTTTAGCACCCATTAAATGGCCTTGAATTTTTTTTTTTATTACTTTGATAACTGTTTTTTTTTTTTTATGATCAATTTTATAGCTTTTTAGATCATTCATTGGGTCATAATTGTTGCTTGTAATATGCATCTTAATATGTCAAAAAGACTCATTTGTAAAATCTGGCTTTCTTTATTTCTTCCCAAATGCGACAGTCTCCCTTTTTATTGACTACTTTCAATGTCTTCCTGTCTGATTCTGCGTAGAAATGGGACTTCCAGTGTTGTCACGTCTGTTTTTGGTGGTATACTTCAGAACGAAGTTAACTGCCTGATATGTGGAACAGAATCTCGAAAGTTTGATCCATTTCTTGGTAAGTCGAGTTTTTTTCCACCTCCAGATTGCTTTTTTTTTTTTTTGGAAAAGAACAAATAACACTATTGTCTATGTTTTTGTCTCTTCATATGGCATCAATGAAGGCATGATAAAACTTTTATCCATCCAACTAAGTATTCTTTTCTTCACCATTCTTGTTGTTTCAGATCTTTCTTTGGACATTCCTAGTCAGTTTAGACAAAAGAGGAGTAAGGACCAGGAGCCAGGGCCTATATGCACTTTACGTGGTAAGTCTAATACTGTTGAAGATAAACAGTTTTGTTGACCATTCTTTTTTTATGTTATCTTTAAAACAGGTTCGTATTTGTTTAATGTGTTGTAGACTGCTTGCGTAGCTTCACTGACCTGGAAGAACTTGATGAAACAGAACTATATTATTGCCACAAGTGTAAAAAGCGACAGAAATCAACCAAGAAGTTCTGGATCCAGAAGCTGCCAAAGGTGTGAGGGAGACATATGTATTTATGACTTAATGACTCTTTTATTTATTTTATTCTCGTTCTTTGAGGCTTAAGAGGCATAAAAAGTTTTGTTTTGGTTTGGAAATGTAGGTCTTGTGCCTGCACCTCAAACGGTTCCACTGGACTGCCTTTCTGAGAAACAAGGTGGACACTTATGTGGAGTTTCCGCTGAAGGGTCTGGACATGAGGGGCTTCTTACTTGAGGTGAGCTGGAAACATCTTAATAGCCATTATTACTTAAAGTAGTTTTATATCATTTTAATATCTGGAAAGTTTTTTTTGTTTTTTTTTTACTAAGAAATAATAAAAAAAAATACAAGCTAGCCTAGCCCCTTAGGTCTAGTGAAAGAAACATTTGTTGTGGCAGCATACAGTCATTTAGGAACAGTTTCATGCTCCCAACTTTGTAGGAACAGTCAGAGAATATCCCCTTCCTATGACTGTGCACCAGTACACAATAGACATGCATGCATGAGTGAGCTTGGTGTAGAAGAATATGAGATTCCTGACCTCAGCTTGATAAAACAGCAACTCTTGGTTCTAATTCTAGCAAAACACTCTGAGCAAGACTTTCTCATCCAACATCAATGTCTGACCTCACAAATGCACTGATGGAAGAATGTTAAAAAATGTCCATGAAACACACTTCCTAAACAATATGGAAAGCCTTCCCAGAAGAGCTGAATGTTGGATCTCATTCAAGTTTTATTTTTGATGGTAGATGAGTGAATACTGTATAGTGGTTAAGTAAAAAGTCACATTTGTGAGTAAATTTGGTATTTCAGCTCTTAACAGTTTATTTCATGAGGAAAAGCTCATGAAAGTCTCTTCCTTTTCAGCTCCCCCTACATCACAGAAACAGTAGGTTCACCCTACCTGTTAAAAATTTAAGCCTGTCATTGCATACATTGCATCCTGTATTTATATTTGCAAAATCACTCAGTATTTGTCTCAAGTTTTAAGAACCAAACATGCATACTCTAGTTTAGATCGTAAGCTATAAATTATTCCATTAGTCGTTCGGCAAGAGCATTCTGGTGCAAATCTTTGCGTGTAATGGGATCTTGTACACAACAAACCTGAAGTGTAAAAGCAGCTTCTTAAGATGTGATTTTCCAAACATGTTGCTCTTGAAAAAAAAAAAAAAAAAGACATTTCCATGATTGAAATCTTCTGTTTCCCTCTGCAGCCAGAGAACACGTTACCAGGGAGTTGTTTGTATGACCTTGCTGCTGTCGTTGTGCACCATGGATCTGGGTGAGTCAAGGTCTTGCATCATTCAGGCTTTACTGCCATGGTTTATGCAAGTCATTTTGTTTAAGATATATTTGGAAAAAAGTATAATGATATTCATTGTTTCTGGCCTTATGTCTACTTACAACGTACTCATTTCAAAAGCATTTGTAGAACGTTTATGTTGCAGCAGCCTAATAAACTTGACAGGTTGCAGGGCTTTTCAGCTGCAAAAGTGAATCCTCTGCACGAAAGCCTCATTTAACCAAAGATTTTAATCACTGAATTCTAAAGCAACAAGTTTTATGCACAGCTGCAGTTTAAAACAGAAAAGGCATTACAGAGTCCTTGAAAGTACATTCAGATAATTGTTGCTATGCCATATATGGCCACTAAGTGGCAGTGTTGTGCCACTGCCGTACGTTCAGGTTGACTGTGTTCCTGTGTGCTCCACCAGCAATAGATGAATCTGTAAAAATTCAGAAGGTAAAACGTGATTGTGTGTATGTGTGTGTGTGTGATCACAGGGTTGGATCAGGGCATTATACAGCATATGGCAGCCACGAGGGCCACTGGTACCACTTCAATGACAGCACAGTGACTCTGACCAATGAGGACACAGTGAAGAAAGCCAAGGCCTACATCCTCTTTTACGTTGAGAGGACTGTTCAAGAGGCTTTAGACACTGACAGCACTGCCACAACTCAGCCCGGCGTGTACACGGCAGCCACGGACTGCGTTTCGACAGAAACAGTTTCTCAGGACGAGGTTGCGGCAGACGCACAGACGTGTTTGGCGGACGGTGCAGCCACACAAGCAAACATCCCGGATGAGAAAGCTGAAGAAGATGCGAGCATAGACATGGCTCCATTAAAAGAGGCAAATATGGCGTCGCAGGAGGCTGCAGCAGACAGAGATACCTCAGAGGAAGCTCTCCAAACTGCCGCACCGTGATTCAGTCACAATTCACTGCCTCACATTAGCTTTCCTTCATTTTGGTTTCACCTCAGATGTGTCACAGTGCTTGATTTATTATTGTAGTAGTTTATTGTCCTATTCATTTTATGTGTTTCTTGAGTTGTTTGAAATAATCATGTTTGACTTGCTGCTCTTTTTTTGTATTTTTTAAATTGTTTTTTTTGCTTCTTTTTTTCTTTGTAATTTTGTTAGACATTTGTGTATGTAATAGATTCCAAAGGTTATTGTTTATAATAATGAAGTACAGCTGGAGCCTTGGGAAACCTCAGGTGATCCGAAGGTCAGTAGATGGAGACTGTATCACCACAGAGTCATTGTGAATATATTACTGTTCTGTTATTTTCTTTAAATTTAAATTTTTTGTTTTTTATTTTCCAACATTTTAAAATGTGTAGCTCTCTTTTCCAGTTTTTAGTGGATATTTAGTGTTTATTCTGCAATGTCTTTGAATTTCACTGTTTATTTGAGCTTTTAATTTGTATTTCCTTTTTTTACCACCAAACATAAAAAAGATATGATCATTTTGTTTTGTCTATGTTGGTGGTGGATTATCATTTAACGTTTGTTTCCCTAAATGATCAGTCACGGGACCTAATGAAATTCACAGTTGAGTATGTATCAGCTATTGCTGCCATGACTGAATGCAATGAAAACTCTTTCATTCATACAATATGTTGTGATGTTTTCCTTAGATCTGAACTCTATTTCTCTTCTCATATAAATCTACATGTTAAAGACAGATATTCAAATACATTTTATGAGCATCTTAATTGGAAAATCATTCAAAATTGAATGTATTTCAGTAACTCAAAAAAGTTAAATTGTGTATAGCTTTACTACACAGTGATATATATTCTATTTACCGTATTTTCCACACTATAAGGCGCACCTTCAATGCATGGCCTGTCTTAGGACTTTTTTTCATATATTAGGCGCACCGCATTATAAGGCGCGTAGAATAGACGCTTCATACTCTATTATTACACATCCACATTAATAAAGAAATGGCCCCGAGTACTTTATATAGTAGGCTGGCACAGTCGTTGTTTCACTCACGGTGTTGGTGTTGCGATATTGTGCCCAACTACTTTTTGGGTAACACAGACCAACCGACACGCTGCCGCTGCAGTCTCTGTCTCTCTTCCCCTGCCCCTCCGCCCTGGCTTTAAATGCATTATCAAACTTTATTAACAAACCAGCGTTCTGACAACTATCCCAGCATGCACCGCGCACTACTTCTTCTACGGGGAAAAAGAAGTTGGCGGCTGCTTACCGTAGTGGACCAACTACGTAAGCAGCCTACTGCATGTCTGTGTAAACATGACGTCTTTCATTTCGATCTGAGTTAATTAGCGTAGCATTTCTGCCGGATTTTCACAACATATCAGCCACAACAATGGACAGGGGAACCAACAAGTTCATGTTATCTTTTTTGGACGATATCAAGGTGTTTGAGCCACTGGATGCCTCCAACATTGTGCGCGTCACAGCTAAAAGCTACCGATAGATGAGGAAAATAGCAGATCCTCATTCCCTCAGCATAAATATAGCTGTGGACAAGATCACTGATGCCTACTGTTGTTGCAAGGCTGGGTAAGTCGGCATTCATGGTTTTGATGGTCCACAATGTACATTAGCATATGTTTACTACTGTAGCTTGAGACGGTCACGCACGTGGTAGCTGCACTGTGACCTAAAATGGGCATTAGCCAATGAAACGCGGCCCCTGTGGTGAGGTCCGCTAGACCTGTTGTGGCTCAATATTGGTCCATATATAAGGCGCACCGGATTATAATGCACACTGTCGGCTTTTGAGGAAATTGAAGGTTTTTAGGTGCGCCTTATAGTGCGGAAAATACGGTACTACTTTTGGTGATTATTAAAACTCACAGTTCAGTGTTCTCTGATAATTAGAATACTATAAAAGACCAATAGAAAAAGCCTCACTATTGCAGATATTCATTTTCCTCTCAAGGCTGCTGTTTTCACTGTCGACTGTGTATCTTGTCCTGCTACACTTTTTCCTTCCACTAAACTTTCCATTAATATGCTTGGATCCAAATTCAGAAATACTTTATTTATCCCAAAGGGAAATTAAATGTAACTCATTAATTGGAATTATTCAAAAAGTTATTGTAGATAGTGATGACTGCTGGCAGGAAAGCTCTCCTGTAGTGGTCTGCGTTACAGTTAATTTGAAGAAGCCTCTGACTGAATACGCTGTTTTCCCAAACTGGACTCATGAAGAGAATGGTGAGAGTTGTCCATAATTTCCTTGATTTTATGAAGAAGATCCAGTTCTGTGAGCAGGAAGTATATATGTGGCTTGAGGACCGGGTGAAAGTTGATCACTGGTGGACACCTCCTGTCAACTCAGCCATTGTTTTCATGATTATTTTTTGTTGATCTCATGTAATATTCTAATCAAGTGAGAAACTGAATTTTGCATTATCATTAGTTATCAGCCATAATCCAGTGACTGAAACAAATTAACATTTTAATGGTATTCTAATTAGACATGTTATATTCTGTATCCTGCCACTGACTATTGTTATAGGCATATTTTGTTTTGTTGTTTTAAGCAGTAAAACATGCAACTATTGGTTTTAAATCCAATTTTATACCATTCAAAACCTGAATGAGAGCAATATCTTACCATTCATTGTGAATTCTGTATTTGTCTCATTAACAAATGTCCAAATGCTCCTATTACATTTTCTGATGCTCAGTAGCCCATGTTGTGGTAGAGTGAGGCTTTATAGTAGACTAAGCATGCATGGCTTTTTATGCAGCTCGTCTTTAGCCTTCAGCAAAGATCTCCGCCCACGCCCAGGCGCACACACACAGAGTTCCCCTCTGCACACGTGCCAACCAGTAAACCCTCTCGCTGTGGCAGGAACAAGTACTTCAGTATGCGCAGGAACAGCTGCTCTTGGTAGCCTTCACGCAGGTGGCTGGGAGGTCGTTTCTCCATCGCTCCCTTCCACCAATGGAACAACTCTTCTACTCTTTCATGTGCACCTTCCATCTTGCGTACTAATAATTTGCTTGCAGTATGTTGTTCTGTTTGCATCGAAAGTCTTGTTGGGAACATTATGTCATGGTACATAAAGTGATCATCCTCCAAAGATGGCATTTCCTATTGTTGAGGGTTTTCTTTTTTTCCTGTCCAACAGCCTGCTGATAACAAGTTTTACAGGGCATACTTGGAAAGTAGAGTGATGACATACATGTGGACTAATAGTACTCTAGCATCAGAACATTCTCTGCTCTCCAGTTGAGCAAACACACTGAGTCACAGTTTAACAGGCTGCCTTAGGCAAGACCTACATAGCACTGCGTGTGCTTGTGTCTCTAACTCACATGTCCAACAGTCCAGTTTGGAGCTGGGAAGTTATTTGTCTTTGTGATTATCTCGAATGCGACGGTCTCAGAAGAGTTTGTGTAAACCATCCAGTGCTGCTGCTGCTGTTTACTCCTGTAATTATGATGTTGTACAACCTCTGCAGTAACTGTTGGGGAAAAAAAAAAAAAAGTTCAGTTAGGGTAATTTCATGAAGAAGTTGAAGATTTGGTTGTTGTTTGATCTTTGTTACTTGAAAGATTAATTTACATAATGTTTTACGTCCCATAACTATATCAGCATTATCAACAGCACTCAAAATTTTAGATTAAATCAATATATATATTTTTAAAAATCTATTGACGCATAACTGTCGGTTTATATTTTGTTCTATGTAAAAGGAATTGAGTGTTTTCTTGTAAAGTTTAACCCTTGGGCAACATCCTTAAAATTGTTAACATGGTTACTTAACAAAGACATGAGTCTTGGAAATTATTTTCTGTGGCTCACAATTTAATAACAGAATACTAAGCACTGGTGAAGATGCAAACTGACAAACTATATATAGTAATTGAGTAATTTGTGAATAGATATATTCACAGTAAGTGTTGGAGTTGTACTTTTTACATGTGTTGCTGCGGGTGTGTAGCTCTGGTGTTTGCGTGAAGTAGGCCAGGACAGTGTAAACATCTGGCCCCGTCCAGGGCTTGCTGCCTGTTGAGAGCCATGACAGATGGGAAGGGAGCGCATGGCTCAAACACTTCCATCTTTGAACGTATCGTAGTTGTCTTCCCAAAATAGCCGTCTCCCCACCGCCTTATATGTGCAGGCCCTTCGGCGTGCGCCTGAGGGGGCATCATGTATCTAGGCCACACAATGCTGGCTGTGGGTTCATTGTTGCTGCCTACCAGCAGGCTCTGTCTCTGCCCCCAGAGACGAGGCCTCTCTACACGTAGCGGGACTTTTTAACCATGCATCTTACTCAGCTCAACCGCGAGTGTCTCCTCCACCTTTTCTCCTTCCTGAACAAGGACAGCCGGAGAAGTTTGTCCCTCACCTGTCGTCAGCTGCGTGAAGTCTACCTTGACCCCTGCCTATGGAACCTACTCCACTTCAGCTCCCCTTGTCAGCTTAGATGGGACAACTATGTGCTGGGACCGTCATTGCGTTACTTAACTATTTGCTGGTACTCCAGCAGAGTCCAGCTGGTGTGCAACATTGAGGACTGGTTGAAGAGCTCGTTCCAGAAGGACATCTGCAGCAAACATGACAGCCTGGTCAGCACTTTCCTGGCCCATGTGTGCCACATGTGAGTGTATATGTGCATTTCCTCTTTGCTTAGTAAAGAATCACAATAAGTTACGAAACAAAAGTGAACAATCAAATATTATGTGAGACGTGAAGCACAATTTCGTTCGGGGATCCTGTAAACATGTGGATAAAAAGTTATTTGTTAGATATCATCCAAGGATTCAGGTTGCAAGTCTTCTGTATTTGGTTGTGCAGTGATGTGCAGTGTGGGCATTTTAACGCAGCATTAGGTGAAATGGTTCTAGCTGTGACAATAAATTATGTTTGTTAACATATCTCTTAAAAGAACAGCTTCCCCTACCCCCTGCATATATGCAAATTATAGATTTGTAAGTTAATTTGTATCCTAAATAAATTTATATGATGTTTAGCTTTGATGGTAAACTTCACTCTGTGGATAAAATGCCAATCCAGAGAAGCTACTTACAGAACAAGAACATTTACTTATTGCTTTAGACACCCGACCCAGAACAGGAATCAAACTTATTAGTTAGTAAATAAAATTACCTTACCTTATCTTACCTAAAAATTTCTATGATTACATTTTTTTATTTATTCCCATAGAACACAATTTATTGATGCCATGGAGAGCTGTGCTCAGTTCAAATTCGTCATTTAAGTACAAAAACTTTGTGCCACTCACTAACAGGTTAATTTAAATATTTTTTTTAAGTACTAGTACCTTTTTCATAGACTTTTTTTTTTAAACAGTCACATTACAATGAAAGACATAAAAGCAAACGATAACAGTAAAAACTTGCTTAGGTTGGAGAAGGCTAAAACCAGAAAGAGAGTTCACCTTTAGTGGGACACAGAATTTGAAAAGTGGAAGTGATGCAAATATCAGGAAGGAGAGAGCAACTGAGTGCTCTGGTTGTTCTTGAATGTGGGGAAAGGGATTTTAAAAATGTATGCGATATTTAACCAGGAGTCAGAGGAGCTGCTGCAAGACAAGCGCATTCTGTTTGGTGGGAGGGTTTCTGAAAGCTGAGTTCTCAATTAAGTGGAGCCACTTCAACTGGCTCCTCTTGATGTGGAGAAGCAGCAGCTCTACCGTGACGACCAAACTTTAAGAGAGCCCAGAACCCCAATTAGAAATGGGCTCGGTCTTGATCAACATAACTATGAACTTCAAATTTTCGGAAAGTGCTAGCGATAGAGTGCCACCTGTTGCCCTGGCAGCAGCCTTCTAAAGCTCTGCCCCTTTTCTTGGTTTTGGATGTCAACAAAGCGGCGGTCATGTTGATAACAGTGTCAGGATGTTTTAAGGTCTCTAGAGTTCAAAATTGTGAGCACTGGTTTTAGTCAAACCCTCATGTTTAGCTGAAGGCACCAAGGATCAAAATCATTAGAAACAGATGCCGTATCCAAAGTTGCCTGTAAAAACAAAACAACAACATCTGCAGGATATGAGACTAATTCTATTGCCAAACACAACTGTTGGCACACGTATAATTATATTTACTGAGTGACGTGAAATTTGTATGTGATAGGTCATTGAAACTTAGCTCTTTTGGCTCCTGGCCTTGTGTGTGTGGCCGGCCCCACAGAGGCGTAATGAGGTCTCTGGATAATTTCTTCAAGGCAGCCAGTAATAACTGCTGATGCAAGGGGAGCTGAGCCGCTGTGGCAGGCCAGGACAGAAGGGGGAGAGGAGGCTGCACGTCCTGCATTGTGAAATTTGAGAAGCACAACACGAGAGCTGCGAGATGACTCAAAACTGGAGCCACCTCCTTTGTCGGGGAGCTTGTATTTCAGTGCCTTTCAGGCCTATACTCTCTGCATGCTGATAAACCCTCCTAAACTGTCTGAAAAGGGAGAGGAAACGGAGCGCACGTGACAAAGTGGGAGGGGGCACAGAAGGGCTGTGGGAGTGATAAAAGAGTTATTTGGCCACAGACACTCCCAGTCAGCTGCAAACTGGAGATTTATGCAGGCAGGTGGAGCCTACAATTGGCTCTTTGTTGCTGTTTGAGGAGCGAACATGTGCGTCTGTCTCTGCCTGCCTCCTCAACTCTGACGCCACATTTGTGTCTATCTTTATCTCCCTGGGAAACCAATAAAGGCCAGCGTGTCTACAGGCTCCTTTATATTGTCGTTTTAAAATCTAACGCTCCTGCTTAACGGATGAGCATCGTCAAATGATTTATCAAAAACTCATTTCTCATTATCCTGAGGTCGCAGTATTAATTGCACAACATAAGGAAACATGCTCAGTGTACCACGCTGGGTAGGTTTCACAGTGGGTGGTACTCGGAGATTTGCCTCGACCTTTGCAGTTGTTAGTTGGATTTTTCCGAGCTTTGATCTGCACCGTTTGGCTAAATTGATGCTTACAGTTACAAAATCAAAAGGAGCACGTCCTGTGCTTCTATTTTAATTATACTTTCTGCTGCCAACAAAGACAAAGCTTTAGCTTCACATATTTTTCACCTGGATCTGAAAGGCTACAAATTTCCCAAACCCTGCTAGAAAAGAAGCTTTTAATTCAAAAGACTGATGACGATAAAGCAAAAAATGTTCACCTTAGTTTCCCGAACAGGCCGATGGGATAATTTGACCAGGGAAAACAGGCTTAAGTAAACTAAACGGTTCATTAGAAACATGATTACATGTTGGCATTCTGTTGGTGTTTCACGCGGACCAGACAGCTCACTAAGCTGTTTTGTTTTAATTAGGAACACATCATGTCTAAAACCAAACCTTGATGGAAATGTTGCTGACGCTATGGGAATACTAAAGCTAACAATTGAGAAAAAGATAGTTATGAATTCCCTAAGTTTTTATATCGAAATAAAATTCTTTTGATGATAATTGTGGTTTCTAAGGACTAATGAAACTTTAGGTAAACAACAACTAGCATATCTATTTTTTAAATAGAGAAAATTGAAAGTAGAATCTGACATCAGAAAACAAGAAAATTATATTCACACAGAATGGTGTCTATCCCTTAAATAATTTAAGTTGAATTGTTATTCTACCTAATCCTGTTTTGCTTGTTTTTCTTTAGTGTAATGTAACTGCTTGGTTGAATTCAGTTACTTCTCAGAAGTTATTTAATTAATATTATATCTATCATGTAGTCACTGAAATCAGTACCTACTCACAAACCTGCAGAGGACAGTGAAGAAACAAAAAGTTTGAAAAAAGAAACAGACTCATTGATGTGCCTGAGGTTAAATATTATTTCATAAAATAGGTCTTGCAAACGTATCCATAGCGATACCACTCTTTATATTTTGTCAAATTGCTGCCACGGTTATGCACCCTATAGACCAACACCAAGAGAATCAAAGTGAAAGGAAAGTGGTTCTCACACATATCCAGAGAATTATTTTTTTGTCTGTTGTTCTTCACGTGGCGCTCCACCACTCATACTGTGTTGTTATGTAGTTCAAAAACTTTGGTCTTGTTTAGACAGAATATCTCCTTTTTCATTTTGTGTCAACATCTTGCAAGCTACTAATGTTGTCCTGTCCATACGTTCACCCGTCTGAGCATTTCATCTCTGCAGCTCCTCCAGAGTAACCTCTTAGCTGCTTCTCTGCTCTCTGTTCAGTTACTTCAGAAAACAAGAAAATTATATTCACACAGAATGGTGTCTATCCCTTAAATAATTTAAGTTAATTAATAATAATTAATTATTAAGTTAATTGGCTATGTAGCCATGCGATATGGCTACATAGCCATATCGCATGGATATGTAGCTTTGCTGTGTTCTTTCCATGTTTAGATGATGGATTCAACAGTACTCTGTGAGATGTTTAAATCTGGGATATTGTTTTAATTAACCAACACTGCTTTTAACTTGTTCACAACTTTATTCTTTACTTGGCTGGTTTGTTTCTGACTCCCCAAGGATAGAAAAGACAACCAGACTTTTTTATTTTTTTTTTTTTTGGGAGGGGGGAATTTTGAAACGCAATATTTTTCCTTGTATTTTTCAATTTCAATTATTCCCCTCCCCTCACCTCTTTCTTCACCCTCATCCCTTACACACCTACACACACATGCACATGTACACAGTGCTCCAAAATTTATACAATGAAATTTGTCCAAAAAGTTCAAAAGGTATATCTGTGTGAGAAAATTAAAATGTTGCATACAGAAATGTGTGGTAGGATAAACTAATCCGCATAAACAGTGAGTGTCATAAGAGTGCGTTACGTAACAATGCTTGATAATTTCTTTATAACTCCTCCTGTTATAAATACCCAGTTTGTTTGTGATCTTTGCTTCGTCTGTTGTCTCATGACAACAAACGAAACTCAAAGCGCTACGATCAGACCTCTTTCACATCCTCGTCATGTTTTACTGTCAGTACCGTCACCTAATAAAGTCAGAGCGATCTTCTAATGGCACAGCCAGGCACATGACTGAGCTTCTGCGTGGTCAAAGGTTACTGGGGCAGCGCTCGCACGGTGCTGGAATATGTTTGGCTCACATGTAGGGAAAGCAGTAACATTATGTAAGTCTTTATATAATCTGTATCGGCGAACATGAATGACACCCCTGGTCCAAGTGTCTCTGCCTGCATCCTCAGTGGAGATGGCCTGCAAGTGGGCTGCACTCCACCGATACTCGTTTTTTATTTGTTCAGAGTGCTTTTTTCATAGGTAGAGCAGAGAAGGCCCTCTTTATCTCACACTAAGCATCCTGCGACTGTTTTGTTGAGTATTAATCAAATACTCTTGGACAGTGGAAACACAAAGAGCCTCAGTGGAACAGAGCATACACAGAGGATAGATTGGTGTAGGATTCACCTTGGCTAGCGTTACACACAGGTCATGTTTCTTCTTCTCCACTTACATCTACCTATGGTTCCTCAGACTAGTTTGGACCTCAGCAATACTCATCAGGAAAACGCAAACAAACCCGACATTGCTATTTGCTTAAGACTTGACTTAATCCAGAGATATTAATCCCTCCGTTTTGTGTGGTATGGAAGTGACTCACCACTCTCAACAAGTGTACGAAAACAAAGACTGTGACTGCTGTCTGTGCTGCAGGTGTCCTAACCTTCTCACCCTGACGCTGTCCGGCTGCGCGCACATCACCGACCAGGACGTGGTCTCTGTACTGCAGAGGTGCAAGAAACTGCGCAGCCTACGACTGGAGAACTGCGTGCGCATCACAGACCGAAGCCTGCGAGGCGTAGCAGAGCACGGGGACAACCTGGAGGAAGTAAGAGTGGATTTCTGCAGGAACATCACTAAGGCGGGGCTGCAGAGCTGTAAGGAGATGAGGCCGGCCATCCAGCTGAGCGCGGAGAGGAGCGCTGATATGATTCCTGATAGCAAACCTGAAGAGAAGGAGCCACTTAGCAAAGCTCTGCAGAAATTCCTCCAGTACTCCTGAAGAAAGCTCCTAATGAATAAAACACCTCTGACGCCTTTATATGAGGACTTGACAGTGATGATTATGCTCTTTTTTTTTTTTGATAAATTATTATTTTGGTTTTAAATTCTAATAACATTTTGTACATTTTATATCCCCTCCTTTTATATATTTCATGTCTTATAAAGACCAATGCAGTTTCTTCAAAGTCTTATCTAGATGTGGCCTTAACTGATTCTTAAACTCACATTTTGATATTGTAATTATTTCACTTTGATGACTGAGCAACTGGTTTGTAGTTTGCTTTTGTAAATCATGCCATCTCTACATGTGTATGAAGACTATAAGGCCCTGGATGGCTGCTAAGAGAAAAAGCAGAAGAGAAAAGAAGTTTCTTCTGTTCCTACACAAATGATTAAATAAAAACTCTCAATGCCTTTCTGTTTAAGTGATATACAGATTGTATTATCTTTGTTTTGTTTTGGTTTTTTACGTACAAAGAAGTGTTAAATTAAAGTTTGCCATTTTATGAGGAAGTATGAGTCAGACGATTTCTTGGCAATATACTTCTTGGTACTAGTGATTTCCTGGAGGACTCCTGGAACATTTGTCTTCCCATCTAAGTTGTGTTCAAAGATACATTTATTATCTGCTGACAGATTATTATCAACACAGCAAATCCAAAACTGCTCAAGCATTCACAATTCTCAGAAGCCTTAAATAGACAAGGTTTCTATCCAAATTCTCTCTATATAGATGCACACATGCAGGATGTGACTTCTCCTTTATGACCCTTATATATGTGATGGGAAAATATGCTTACTGAAAACAATGACTCATAAAATTGCATATATACTTACCAGCCAGTTTATTATGTCGTGCTAGAACAATGTTAAACCTTGTTTTGCCTTAATTCGTCGTGACATGCAGCAGGTAAACAAGTATCAAATACATTATTCAATTTTTTCAGCTTAAATAATTTTAATGAGGTCTTTCTCACACAAATGTCAACAACCCAGGTAATTCTCAAATACAAAGAAATCAAAGTAAGTCAGTGTATGAATGGATTGACTTACTTTTTATTGCCTGCAGCTAATAAAAAAATGTGACATTTAAAACTAGAATATTAAATCAACCCATAAAAAACATTTAATGCAGAAATGTGGGCTTAATGAAAACCAAGTTTAGCACCAGCTTAAGGTTTATTGACAAAAAGTACTTTTAATCTGACAAACTGTCCTCATCTGAATGCACATTCTAATCTATTGAATATCACTGTATGTACAGTAAGTACATTTTAGTCAAATTACTTGGCTGTTCTTCTTTGCAATTTTTTTTTGCGTCACCCTTACTTTCCTGTCCAAAATATCGATAGTAAAACATAAAAATCTCACGAAAACAACACCGCGATCACATCTCCGGTTCAGTTTGTTTCATTCCCAGAGTCAGCTGGAAAATGCATGTTCACATTTCTGTGTAGAAGACTAAATATTGCAGCAACAGTTTTATAGCTGGAAGTTTAATCAAGACGAAAAGTTTTATTGTCATGGCGCTGATCCAGACAGCATGATAAAGAAGAGATTTATCTGGTTGTCCCAAGGGATGTTTCATCTAAGTCTGTGGAATGTCTCTTCGCTTGTGCTGATGAATGATAGTTTAGTTGAATTTATGACACATTTTCTATACTCTCGCCAAATAAGGATTTTAAAAGTAAAATCTCTGCGAAATAAAAGTGAGAGACTATACTAAATTACAAATAAAGAATGTGAAGCTAAACCATCCCTCCCTCCCCACAAACATTTGAAAAATTGGCGACACAAGCAGTTGTTTTGGAGCAACAAGATGTTGATCAATTTCGTTTTTGGAGCTATTACTGATGCGTCAATCTGCAAGATACAGTTCGATGTTGCTGCTTGAGGTCAGTTTAGAAAAAAAAAAATCCATAATGATTAGGGATTCATCTGAAAACCAAGAGGATAATATATTAATTTGATTTCATTAGACTGCCTGGTTGCTGTAGGTCAGTAGTTTAATGTACATCCATCATTAATATGAGCATCATAAATGCTTTACTAATGCATTTACAACTGCTACAGTCTTGGAGTTGTATAAACAAAAAGCAAATAATTATTTACATACATTCAAAATTATAAACATAGGCTCAAATTCATACATACTCTAAAAAAAACAACTAAATTGCTATTTGCAAGTTGCAAAAGAGCTTTTTTTTGTGACCACCTGCAAGCTTCTGATATATTTCTGCTAAGATTTTTGACAACTACTCTTTTCACAAATGGGAAGGGATATTTAAATGGGATGGCTTCCTTGTATTAATTCATACCTCATAAATTTTCAGTGGAGTTAAAGGTCAAAGCCATTCCAGAAGCTAAATGGTAATTTCCTCTTCTTCATCTGAAACCACTTTTGGAACAATATTTCAACCATCTATCTGTTACAATGAAGTGAAAATGAAGATTGTGAATGCAACTGTGTTGAACATTTATGGACTATTGTTAAAGCTAAAATCCATGCCAGAAATCCTGGTAAAATGGTAGTAATTGTTAATTGGCTTCAAAACACGTGTGCTTTCTCTGCAAACTCCTACAAGATTTGTCCAAATAAAATTGGGAGTGTATGACAAATCTGAGCCTGCATGTTTGTACATCCCTCATATACTAACGCATGTGTTTCCAATGTTTGTTTTCCTTAAATAATTGAAGTTATTTGTTGTATTATCATTCCACGCTGAAAAAACAGTTTAAATCCTACGATGAAACCCTGAAAAACGAATATGACGTTCATGCCAAAGACAAATTTACACATATTTCTGCCTGACGCTCTATCCTCTGCTGTTCAGCATAACTGCTGTTATTCAGGCACAATGCTCCATTAAAAACAATGTAATACAATGCAAATTGCAAAAGAATTTATTTTGCTACTCTTGTTCTATTAGAATAACAAATTTAATTTAAAAAAAAAAATCAAATGGATCAACAGTTCACTCTAATCATTTTAATTAGCAGCTTCACACCAACCAAACAGTATCATGTGGAGCGAGGAGAGGCTTTTCCTCTTTGTAAGGAAGCAAGACTATGCAAATTTAAACAGCTTTAAAAAAAAAACTAAATAAAAACATTGGCAACAATTTTTAATAATGTATTTGTAATTTTTTTTTTTTTTTTTCTAAACAAAGGTGTCAGAAGCATGTACTGCGTAATTAAACAGTGAAAAATAACATTTCAACATTGCAAAGATTCTTTTCTTCTTACATAAAGGAGTTGGTCTTATCTTTCACAGACACGCATTGTTTAGATTTGACTGCATTGAATTATCTCAAGGTAAAATTGTCCTCAGGGCAGTGGTGGGAAGTAACGAAGTACAAGTACTTCGTTACTGTACTTAAGTACA
>NW_015113444.1:118737-160594 GCF_001443285.1 Poecilia latipinna | reverse complement strand
TTTGTACTTTTACTTAAGTACATTTTTTGAGTACTTTCTCCACCACTGCCTCAGGGAAAGGTAATAAAACAATAGGGTCACAATGGAGTACATATGAAAATAGAAAGTCTGAACATTTGTCCAAAGGGTGTACAGAAAATGGATGGATGATTTTCTTCCTTGTTGGGGATTTTGAAACGTTTTTAAGTCTTTCAACCCAATTCTGATACTGGGCAGGAAGAAGCTGGAATTGGACACACAACTTTCAAAACACAAGATGAGTACTCTGTCGACTGAGTCGCAGTCTTTCTAAAGACAGTAAGGCATTTGTATATTGTTGTTTTCATGTTTGTCGGTGTGAATGCTCTGAAGATGACCCGAAAACAAAAGAAGAAGGAGCAGAAAATCGAGTCTGTCATACAAAGAGAGGGAGTTCTGTTGTGTTGGTGGCATTGGCCTGCTCCCTGGGTGAAATTTGAGCTGATAAAGACAGGATGTTGGCAATAATAACAGGAGGAGGTACTGACGCAAAGAACGTAACGGGGATATGGGTAGGCATTTGAGTCTCAAAAGCTGAAATCACTGGTTTCCTGGCATGCTCATGAGGTCAGCCATGGGAGGCATTTTCACAACTTAACCCCCAAATACCCACTCATGCTGGAAGCTAAGAAGAGTGGGGTGATTTACTGCGACCGAGAGAGAAGTAAACAAGCTGGAAGATTTTCAGTAATTTGTGACTTGAGCTAGTTCTTTCCCCAGCTACTGAAGGAGAATTTATTTATTTCTTTCTCAGAATGACAGCAGAGGGAAATACATTAATCAGCATCTGTGCGACTTTGAACAAGTCAAAGCTTTGTGTTGTCAGAGCCGGAGCTGTAACCTGACACTTCTCTTCAGATTGCATGCTCTTTACTTCGAAACGACAGTCTAGACAGTCCATGTGTGCGCCGCTTTCTTATGAGGGGAGAAAAAAAAACAAAAAAGGCTTAGTTCTCGTCACGGAGAAAAAAATAAAAAGATACAATACCCTCCACAATCATTGCTCCCTCTGGTAAAGACTCATACAAATAACCAAAAAAAACCCAAACTACTGTTATGGAGAATTAGTGACCCAAAGATGGGGGCGGACTGGGACAAAAGAAACAGCCTTGACATCCTTCCTTTCATTTGTAAAGGGACTTGTTTCATCTGTTCTCGTCAACAAACTGTACAGCAGTCTGCTGTCGTCCTCTGATCATGCGAACCTTTAAGCCACATTGATATTTAGACATTAGAGAAATGTTAATAACTTGTGGTGTTTAAAATATTAAAGCCTCGTTTAGGTTTTTACCCCATCTTTATTAGGTTTTGTACTTCAGCTGTTGTTATCCTAAAAAAATACTTTACTATTAAATATATTGTAAGGTTGTAGTATTAATTGTATCCCCATTATGATACATATGTGTTAATTTTAATGAAAAAAACTACACTTGGGTTTTTCCACTCGCTTTTTTATGAAATAATATCTTTTATTCAAGGCAGCTAGATATTAGAAAAAATATGTACTGGCAATACTATTGCTAAAACTTGCTATGACAATATTTATTATGATTACTATTATTTCCCAAAAATATTTCCTATGGTTATCAACCCATTGTTTTCAGAAGTCAGGTTTTACTACTGACTCCTGCTTAATCTGTAGCAGCTTCACACCTCGTGAGTTATCCTGCAAATTTTAGACACACCCTTGTTCCAACACATCAAAATCAAATGTATACATTTATGCTATGGATGCCAATTAATAATGGTAGAGGCTGCTGCATCTATTTGAATGCAAGTCTTGGATTGATTTGTTACAGTGACAGGAAAAGATGAAACTCCTTCGCTGCGGCTGTAGTAGTCCACACCTGCTAGCCTTCCACTACTCCGAGGATTTATTTATTTCCCGCTACATTTCTGATACCTTCACAGAAACCCACTTAAAAAAAAAAACAAAAAAACAAACAAGCTATTGCTTTGACATTGTGGCTTTTTTATGTGTTATAAAAACAAGTATGAGCAGCATGAGCAATCACAGCTATGGTTGTTGTGCACATGCAGCTGCTCCGGAGAAGAAAACCGCTTTTGTTTGTCCACAATAAAATAAAACGACAAGAAGATAAATCTCATCAAGGCTAGAGACACATCCAGTGACAGTTATTTAAGTCTTCGAGCCTCAGACGTCGGCTCAGAAGTCGTGTTGAGTCTGATATGAGTTACAGCCCTCTTAGCATTGTGTTTCATGTGTGTGCTTTGGTGCGTGTTTGTGTTATGGTTGCACCTTCTTAAGCAGGTGTGAGTCTGTCCTCAGGCTCCCGTCTGCTGCAGATGGAGGCAGCAGTTTAATAATGTAGGAGAGCTTTGAAGCCCCCTCTTCTGTCTCGGGATACTATATTCTCCACATTTCCTCCAGGAGTAACTCAAAGGCTTCGTGCCTCAGGCCTCAGTCCTTAAGTAGCTCTCTTGAGCCTATCTTGTAGCGCAGGCCTCGCTCTTGAATTATTTAGTTCGATCTCGTCATACTTATTCCAGAGGTGATTCGTGCATCCAGGAGAGGAATCTCTGCTTCGGTTTAGGGTGAAATAATGTGAATATCACAACTGAAAAAAATAAAATTATATATATATAGAATAAAAAAAAAATATATATATATATATATATATATATATATATATATATATATATATATATATATTGTACTAATTTGACTTTTAAATAGAAATATTTTCTTTCCACCAGCTGTGCTTTCATTTTTGTAAGGTGCTATTGAAATGAGATGAGCAGGCAGCAGAGGAGGAGGATGGCTGGTGAGCAGCGGTATCCTAGCACTGAGAAACGGTAAATTAACTCAAGGACAAGTGAGCTCCGTGAAAAAAAAATAAAATAAAAAAAAATGTTTTTATAGGTGCGAAAACATGTCAGCTCAAAGAGAAAAAAAAAATGAAAAGAAGAACACAGGAGCAACACAGATGGAGGTTTGACTCAATCATTAGTAGTCTCTCACCTCCCACTTTCATGTGCTGTGAAACCTCATCAAGACTTTCTTCTGGATTTCTATGCAGAGTTTGGAGGGAAAGCTTACAGCAAGGCCAGTTTTACTTTTATTTCTTATTTTTTGTACCATTTTTATGTTTCACTCTCATATAAAACTGAAACTTACTTCAGAGCGTAATCCAAATACACCTTCTACTATATCGAGCTGCCTTTGTGCAGAGTTGGTTTTCACATGTGTAACTGCTGCTCCATTCTTATCACATATAGAGCATCACGTAACATGTCTCCCTAAAATAGGAGGTCTCGAGTAATCCAATCACCCCGCTAATGGCTTCCAGGAAATAAATGGCTTCCTTCATTTTATCTCTGTCTACAGAAAGAGCTATGGGACTTTGCAAAAGTATTTATAACCCTTGTAATAGTTTAGATCGTGTCATGTCACAACCACAAGTTTAATTTTATTTGGGATTTTATGAGACGTGCATACCAACACAAAATAATGCATAACTGTGAAGCGGAATGAGAACCGTACATAGTTTTCCTTTCAAATAGAAATCATGAAACTGCAGAGTAAATTTTCATTCACTGCAACACTGTAGAATTTTCTCCAAGTGCAGTTGCAAGTCCCATAGATATATTTTATCAGATTCGAACATCTTGGCAGAAATTTAGTATTTTCTTCTTTGAAAACACTTCAAGCTCAGTCAGAGTTAGTGAAAAGAACGTACGAACAGCAATTTTTGTTGAGCTGCTAAAAATTTTTAATTGGACCTCGGCCTGAAGTTTGACTGGACCGTTCCAGCACATGAATATCCTTTAGATTCTAAAGCATTCTACTGTATGCTTAGGGTTATTGTTATGTTAAAAGCTAAAATCTAGACACCAGTCTGAAATATTTCGCAGCGTCTAACACATTTTCTCTCAAGGCTGCCCAGTGTTTGGCACAGTCCATCTTTCAACACTGATTAGACAGGAAAAAAAAGAGAGACTTCACTCAGCATGATACTGCCATTATCATTTCATAGCGGGGATGTTTGCAGGGAGCAGGTAGCTGCTACAACTCTCCTCCTCACTGCTCATTCAAATAACACTCTCCTTGTCCAATCTTTCAGTTTAAGCGAGTGGGAATTTCTTGGTAGGTTTACACTCGTGTCATACGCAAATGCGTTTTCAGATGATAAATTGAAATGTTCTGTGACATATTATTTATTACTTATGCCATTTTCAGGTTTTCCACAACTTTATCTAACTTTATCTGGTGTGTTTCTGCATTAATTGAGAAGAAACTAACTCAGTACAGGTTGAGCACTGAGTACTTGCGTCAGAATAACATCATGCTTTTCAGATTTCTAGTTGTAAAAGATGTTGAACACCAGGAATGATTTTGCACTACTTTGTGCCGGTTTATCACATAAAATCCTAAGAACAGACCTTAAAATTTGTGGGTTTTAATATCACTAAACTTAAAGGTTCAGTTAGTAGGAATAGCCTATTGGTTTGGCTCTTTTTATGAATCCAAAAAAAAAAAAAAAGTACATATAAATCCCCTTTCAATAACTGAAGGGAAACATCACCCCCCATTCCGGCCGTTATTTTCCCAGTCAACCTGTTCTAGATTAGCCGTGCTCTTTTATTGACAGACAGCCACAAGCTCCAAAAGTCAACCTATTTTCATAACAATATGTATTTATGCACACATTTGTCTCCCTCCCCTGACACCTCCAGTATGATCTAATAATTCCAAATTTGATTTCCCTGTGGTTCCTTCTTAACTTCTTTTGGCCTAGGGCACACATGAAATTTGAGGCAAGAGCACTCAGAAGTGGGGCTTGTGCTCCCCTGTGAGTCAGAGGATGGGTCTATTTGTGGAATTATTTCTCCTTCTGTCTGCAGCATCCACAAAGGCGGCTGAGCTCTGGCCAGAGTGCTTGTGAGGTTGTAACTGGAGCATCACAGAGGAAGACGGAGGGGACTCTGGCGAGGCTCTTTTCGCCGAGCTCCAGGCAAGGACGGAATTAAAAGCAGAGCCAGAAGTGAGGGAACAGGCTGTGCTGATGTTGCACGCTGAGTATTGTTTCCGCTTTGGACTGGTGATTAGACAGGGAGTCTTGTGTGTCTGCTATTGATCACAGCATCTGCGAAAGGAGGCTTCCTGCATGGACCGGTCTGCCTATCCAACTGGTCGCCCTCGACAGGTGATGTAGGAGGGCAGCCTGCCTCCTGACGTCAAAGTAGACGAGGACTGAGCCGCACATGACATGTGCAAAAAGGAGTGGGAGGCTGAATGAAGCACACTCATGAGTCAGAGTGTGGACACAAGAAAGCTACTTATAATGACAGGCTTTCAGCTTGAGCTCATAATGCATTCACTCTTTTGTTGCCAGTGCTATCGCTGCTGAAGAAAACATGGATGGAAAGGATTAGAAACAAAGAGCAATTACGTCTCTGCACCCTTGGTGAATTCCAGTATGAAAAAAAAAAACAACTGATGCACAGGAGAGCACAGCCTTTTCACTATTGTACGGCAATCAGATGGGAACATTTAAAAGCAGAGGCCAATTATCTCCAATATCTTAAAAGAAATATACACATATAAAAACCTAGAGCAATTTAAGAGCAACCATTCTGTCTTATCATGTGACTCTGCAAACTTGCATCTGTACACTGGTGCATTTGTGCAGAGCAACATTAAACATGGAGCTTCACAGCTTGATTGGCACTACACAATGAACACCTTGAAAATTCAAAAATCTTATTATGCACCTTATTTAAGCACTTGGATCATTCTGTTACACTCACTCTTCAGTGTAGACGTTACTGCAGGAAGGAAAAAAAGTCAACGTTAGCTATTTTCAGTATCAGCGATGTGTTAAAAAATAAAGGCAAAGAAAGCTCAGTGAGCTTAAAAAATATATTTGACTTTGCTTTTTATAACTCATTAACACTTGTCTGGTGTCAGTCAGCAAACAGAAAGGCTGAACGTTTGTTGTGGTTAAACTTTCTGAGCAATTAAGCTCTGTTCTTTATGAACATGGTGGATTTAATATGATTGTCATATCCACAGGGCTGTGTGAATGTCGCTACCGCCTTTGACTGCAAGGTGTAACCCACAGGTGTCTTCACAGCTGGAGCTTGTCAGGTCCAATCAGGAGGAGCTTAGCAGGGCAGATTCCTGATTGTTTTGCTCACATAATCTGTTGTCAGGTTTACTTTAACCCCTCGCTCTCTCAGCTTCCATGTTTTCTAGATGTTCCAATGCCTGCTTTCTATGTTGCATTTCCCACAGGAAAACACATTTCCAGTTCATATTCCATTTCTTTTTCCATTGCTCTCTCCCTCCTCTCATTCAGAGTTAATTTACAACTCACTCCAAGACTCCCTCTGTGAATCTCCTCAGTGGTTCTCTGGCTGCTCCCCTGGTTTACACTCCTATAATCTTACTCATCTAGTTATCCACCCTTTAACGTTCCAACAACTCATGGAAGAAAGAACAAATATATCATCTTCAACAAAACACTTGCCACCACTTGCTAATCTCAGTCTCTGTGTGCATGCTCACATTTTCCCTTGGCACTCGACCATCCCTGCAAAAATGAGGAAACCTTCTTATCCATTCAATTTCTTTAACGTTGCTATTTCCCAAAATTATTTTTTTAACTTTAGGATGATCTCATTTTATTATCCATTAGGCTGTATTGCAGTAACAATGTTATGTTTTATGGACCATGTTGCAAAAATATTTATCATTTGAAGCTGAACTGTTTTTCCTGTCCTTCCAACATTATTACTACTTAATCTTATGCTGACTGTTTTTTTATCATTATTATTATTATAGAATAGCATTATCAGATATTTATCAGAGTGAACTTTCTGACCTTTCACGTAATTGCACAAGTTTCCAGGTTAATATGTGACATATCTTTGGAAGTTCCCATCAGACAACACATCCAGTTTCACAACAGTTCTTGTCACATTTTTCTCTAAAGTTAACAACCATTCTCACATGTGGAAAAGGAATAATGTTCTTCTTATTTGCTTTCTTGCTACTGACAAAAGCATTAAATACAGATAGTACAGAACACATCCAATCAAAGTACAGGATTAACTTTCATTTCTTTCATGATTATCAGCAGAGGAGTTGGAGGGCAAAATGTCCTTATTACTTTATGGCCTTTAGTGGCTCAAGTCAAAAGCAAAGAGTTTCCTACTAAAACACCAACTTGTTGACTCATTGCTTAATTGAGACTTTTTTAATGTTCTGGACAAATTGTTCCAATAAATAATAAAATAAAAAAAAATAACACAAATGAAGTTGCTCCGTGTTAAACTACTGACCTGTGCAGGATGCCCTGTCCTCTGCCCGTTGACTGATAGGCTCCATCCCAACACACCGGCAAGGACAAGCAATAATAAACCACTTATTTCAAAACTGAACAATACTTTACACACCTAAAGCATGTAAAGTATTGAAACTTTACACACATAACCATATACCAGTTCGCTGAATGACTCAAGACAAATTACTTTGGAGTGAATTTTTAGATAATTTGTTATCTAAGTAGTTTGATGAGGTCATTGTAGTGTGGATGAATACAGACAGGGAGATGAAAATAAATGTTCCGATTCAATCACATCGACACTCACCAGGACCAGGTGGAAATCAGTGTGTGGGCCATGTAATCTTACCTTATCTGGTACATTCAAAACACCAGGTCAGCTTTGCATGAATCCAAAAATCATCTTCACATAAAAGCTGCTGGAGATACGTCCTGTATCCTGAATTGTTGATCACCTGACTGGAAAGACGCAACATGTCTGCCTGTGGCACCGTCTGTCAGGGTCAGCGGGAGGAGTGGGGTCCCGGCAGGTTGGCTACTCTGTTATTCTTCCACTTCACTTTTTTTTTTTTTTTACAAAACAAACTTCTGGAGATTCTGAGGTAGACAGTGTTATGAGACAGAGAGGAGACACCAGCAGACACAACAAGCCGATCTCCAAGGCCATTAAAGAGAACAACGATCAGTCGCAGAAGTAAACAGGAGACTCATTCAGTCTAATTGCAGTCAACACCATCATTTAAATAGCTTAGTCGTACTGGATTTATTTTATTCTATTTTTATTGTGTTCCACTGTGTACATGAGTTACATTGTATTGTTTTCTATTATTACTTTTACACTGTACTTTCGGTGGAGAAATGCGTCAAATGTACTTAAATACATGTGAATCTGAATAACATGATGTGTGGTCGACTATCCATTGACAGTAAAAAAAATAAATAAAATGAATAATTTTCTACTGATATCTGTTGAACTTATGTTTTTAAAACTAAATCAGGATTATTGAATCATTCTCAGCTTAAAATTGAGAGGAAATACAGAAATGTTTAAAAGTTCACAAACCTTCAAACTATATCTCTTCTGTATATGAGAAAATCATTCATCATTTTTCCTTCACAATTATTCATGAATACAGAATCGGCATTCTGTACAAACGGCTCAATGGATTTGCATCGGCTATATATATATATATATATATATATATATATATATATATATATATATATATATATAGCTAACTTAAAATGTGTCCATGTGTACTGAATAATAGAGCAGTATATAGTTTTTTCTAAAGCATTGTTGTGAATCTGTCCTTGAATCTAATGAACAGAATATTAGTCATGTCACAGTTTCTTGGATTTTTATTTTTGGTATTATTTTATTATTTATCTGTAGTTGAAAGGTGCTATACTTTTACACTTTTTCATGAATTCTTTGTTGTATATTAACAGGTGGTGATTTTTTTTTTTTTTTTTTTCCGAAGATAATCAAGACCAAGGCGTTTAGGCATATAACAAGCCCATGCTTTATCAGCTGCACCCAAAAACCCTTACTGAGGCACAAATGCTGAGTTTAGTCACGGGATAAGTGAAGTACTTCATGTTTGCTTGGATCAAGATAAATATTTTCATTAAGGATGAATAGAAGAGCTCTACTGAGGCCAGAGACAATCAAAGGTTAAGTGCCGCATTGAGTCACTTTCTTTCCAAGTGTTTCCATATTTGGCAAGATCTGCATCCGTCTTCATTTCAGGTGAAGGCGTATTCACAAGCAAGGCTCATCATATTAGATGCTGTAAGCCGTAACGATGTAATAAATTTAAATATGTGGGAATAAAAAGGAAGGCTTCAAATTTGACTTTCTTCCCTTTACAGTGCAGACTGGTTACACTGGTGGCTCTATGCAAAAGAGAGACAGAAAGTGTGGATGGCGTTATAAACCCACTGGATCACGTGGCTTTCCATACATTTGTTAGTAGATGGAAAAGTATACAAACCCACTGACCTGCTCAGAGCCCATCCTCCTCTGCCCGTTTCTCTTTGCTAAAGAAAACGACTCTCATTGCCGGGCCCAGCCACCTGTGACACTCTGAACCTCCTGAACCTTCGGGTTCAGTAAACTACGCTAAAATGTTTAATGGGAGACTTCTCCCCGAACAGCACTTGTCCCCACCTGTTTTCTGAAGCCACTTCCTCTCCTTTGCCACCATGCACGTGTGTGTAGGGATAAGCAAAAACCGTACATACGCGGGAGTTTCCATGACATCATAATTCCCTCATACATAATTACTTACTTCCTTCTGTCTCCTGCCTCTGTGTTAGAACACTGTGTACAAACCCTGGGCTGGTTTTGCTAAAATTGTACAGTTTAAATATGTTTTTTTTTTTTTCTGTATAGTTAAAAATACATTGTTTTTATGTTCTATGGCCTTTGAGTTCACAAGAGAAAAACCACAATCATATGCAAAGGAACAGATGTTTATCACAGAGAGAAAGTACAGTAGGTGTATCTGGAAAAAATAAGCCACACTCACTGCTTGGTCACGTTTTATTGATTGAATGAAAATACCAAAGAGAGGATAGGCTGAAATCTGGCATGATGTCCTAAGCAGAAGAACATTAAGCGTAGCATAAAAATTTTTTAATGCTCTACGGGAACGCAAGGCATATAATTTAAAATTCCTATGATAGGGAGTAAGATTTATTACTGGGTAAATGGATGTACCAGGACTGGATTCGGTTGTGGTTATATCCATAATTAGCTGAATGGTCATTAAGCTGTTAATCTTGTCTCCTGCTGAGCCGAGCTCCAGACAATACAGCATGATTTCAGACCTGCTTCAGAAGTCGGTGGGCCACGGGGGTAAAAGGCTGAGAGTAAGATTACATGACCGCATTTCATCCTGGCTATGAGATTTGTGTCCAGTGTCCACAGAATAAGACTCCACCAACAACAATCCCCTCCCACCGTGTCAGCGCTGCTCCTTTAGCTGTTGGCACATTCATTTGAGCTTGACCCAGCAAACGTCTCCGGAGACATCCAGCAGTAAACACGCACGCAACTGCCCCTCTGAGGAAAACCTGGAATTTTCCATACTTTACAGACACACACCCAATTCACAAGAGAAGGGGGAAAGAGGAATGTGTTGGGAATGTAACCCTCTGTGTTTGAAGAGGGTCCCAAGACTTAACTTGACAACACACACTGACATCATGTCTAACTTTGTTGAAAGGTTGCTGCTAATGTTGTGTAAATAAAAAAAAAAAAAATCTATTTAAATGGACTTTTTGATTGCTTTTCCAATTGTGAATGGCTGATATATGAATAGGCTTTAAAGAAAGTCCTGATGCAACTTGGAACAATATTCAAGTCTCCATAGCGCCGACTGTGGAGATCGACGTTATGTTTCTGAAACGCGTTTCCAAGTTTGGGTCTCACACATAAATATGGGGTACAAATAGGTTACAAATAAGAAAAGGTGAGAAAAAAGATGTGATCAATCAAAAGCAGAGGACTGATGATAGCAAAGGAGTCTGACAATATGAAAAAGTTAAGAGGAAAAACTATGGTTTTATGGATGTGAAACTAAAAATTCAGACAAAAGTCATTAAAATAGTCTAACATTTGTTATTTATTACATAAACTATATTTCTGTAATACTGAAGCTGCTGCCTTATTCCTGACTGCACTGCAGTCGGACTGATTATGACAGAAGCTGTGAAGCACAGTAATTTAATTTGGTGTGTAGTGAGCTGTTTTTTGAACTAACTAGTTTGATGATAAACTGTGACATGGTTTGAAAGAGGTGAAAAAAACAACAACTTTAAAACTGTTTGTTTTGTTATAAGACAGTTAATTTATGTCTGAATTCTTTGACATTTGAATGAATTAAAAAATACTGATTGCAACACAAAACACTGACTGATACTTCTTACTGTCTGCAGGTTATTTTGTATAAAATGCAAGTATATTTACATCTTTTGAGTTTGCAAATAGAATTTCATAATATAGCGATTCCTTTTTGACTGCACTGCAGACTTTAACACGGTCATTATGAAAGTGTGAAGCCTGTTGACAACAGGATAAACTGAATGCATTTGCCTCTGTAAGTTCTTATGTTTAGTTTTGAACGATAAAAATAAAAAAAACATGGAGGCTAACATCAAGAAAGGAGAACTCAGATCACTTTTTGCAGCCTCCAACAGCACAACCTGGTTTGAATAGATGTGCGACTTTGACTATGAAATACTCATCTCTACTGATACTATCAAAGGTGATAATTGCAAAGTGTAACAGATGTTAAAGGCTGTTTTAGCAGGTCTTGGACCAGAATAAAACTGCTAAGTGGAATCTTTTAATTCAGATGTGCTATTTTGTGGCATTCTAGATCCAAATTTATTTAGAAAAATGTCAAGTAAATAAGTAAATAAACAAAAAAAAAAGAACAAAATGTTTCAACTAAAAGAAATATATTGTTATGTCTTAGCCACTAATAGACCAGCCTCTCATCCTGCTGCAGTGGTCTATTTTTAAGAATTTCATTGTTGGACAAGTACTATTGTGCAATGATAGAAAATATTTCAGCATCCTTTCTTCTGCTCAGGCAAGCCTCAGGTGGACCACTGACTCTCTTCTTGAGTTCAGTTGCATCGTGCAATCTTTGTTAAAGTTTTAAGATCTGTTTATATTCATAGTTGTGCAGATATCAGTGAAAAAGTAAAGAAAAAATGATTCAACAAATAAAACTATGGGGTACATTTTCTGTGTTTGTGTAATCCCTCATTCCCAGGTTTTGTCTTTAAAAATTAGGACAAACACAATGATAGACAGTAAGCTTTTTAATATGTACAGCCTCCAGCTAAATTTATGAATCTTTCATTAACCTAATGGCACATGCATACAACAATACTTTTGTCGCATTCATAAAGCTGTGTGCGCGTGAGATTATCCTTTATAGATAATGCAAACAAACACATGGCCATCTTCCAGGCTTAATTGTAGCCAAAAATAGGTGTGGCGAGCTTTCTGTTAGATAAAGCCTAACAGACAACAAGGAACAGCGTCAGTGTTGTGGCCCCACCTCCACTGGCTAGAGCTGTTACTTCCCACAATCGCTCTTAATGTGTAATCAATATGTGTACCTTGGGCAAAATGATGCATACTTTTACTGGCACAAAAACTGCAATTGTCAGCAAGAATTAAAAAAAAAAAAAACAGTCACACACTATTTAGAACAAGAATGTAAACAATGTTAGCAGTAATGTCGTAAAGAAATACATTTTGACTTATCAAATGTTATCTCAACATTTGATAAGTCAAATGTTTCCAACAACATATTGGCTAAAGTATTTGCTGATGTGGGCCATAGGTTAGAGTAATCCCTCATTCTGATGTGGGTCATAGGTTAAAGTCTGTTGAATTACTTCCAGTCACAAGAATAATTTAAAGATTACTTTAATCCTGTATCTACAAGAGGCATGGACAATGTTGGACTTAATTTAATTCACCAAATTCAAAATATAATGACGTTTGTGGTTGGAACGTGTGGCAGAGCCTGCAGGGGCACCGTCACATAGAAGTCCTGGAGTTAAGAGATCAATTTGATCCATTTTTGGAGAAGTTTAGTTCACAGAAAGTCAGACAGAGGCTTTGAAATTGCCGAAGCATTCAGTCTCTTTTTTTCTCCATTACAGGGAGTGCTTTCTCGGGCACATCTTGTACTGAAAGTAAAAAAGAAAAAAAAAAAAAAAAACATATATCACTGGGAAACTTTGCGGCAAAAAATAATATGTTCCCATCAGTGTAAAAGTGAAATAGAAAGTTCACCCTCTTCAGTATGTTATTACTAAACAGTTCTTGTATGAGATGGGATGGCTGAAAAGCTGCGAAACCGACAACCTGATATATAAAGTCATCACGTTAAAGTTCACGTGGGAGAACAATTCTGCAGTAAATGTGTGTTTTCTTGTGGGCAAGCCGTGATGACACAAGAAAGACACAGAGTTTGACAAAAAAAATAAAAGCTTACTGTCAAATGTCTGAAGGAATTAGAAAAGGAGGGGGGGGTGGAATAAAATGTGAGACAGGGCAGTGAGGGGGCAGAACCAGGATTAGAGTACTGTACGCAGTGATGGGAGGTATGTATGAGCCAGAGAGAGAGTGAGAGAGAGAGGGAGATTCGGCAAGGGGGAGTGGGAGAGTGTCACGTGTATGCCAGAATAAGCTCAGAGCTGCGGCGGGGAAATCTCTGGACAGAGCAGCAGCAGCAATAAGTCAGACCCCTCAGTCCCTCATGCTCCTTCCACATGTACTTTTTGTAGCAACAACACTTTAACACCTGTCCTCCCCTTCACCTTATCTAACCCTGTCCTCTTTCAGGTTTTCCTTTAATCCCTCCCCTCTGGCACAAGCCTTATTCTTCCAAAGAGTGTTCATGGTACAATAGATATTCCCCTCAAAGCAGCTTGTTTTGAATGACTTTATCTCCTCAGTACACATGCTGCTAATAGAGACCAACTCTACTGTAAATGTGCATCGACGTCTGAAAGCCATTACTCACAGGCTCATATCTGCTCAGGCAAGTCCGGCAGGCACCCTAAAGCTACATAGGAGGTTCACCCTCATGTCTCCTAATGTGCCATCCTGCTGTTTCTGATTCAAGACAGGTGATGGAGGACGAGATGTCTGCTCCCTCAAAAATCTTCTGACTCACACTAATTCTCCTCCCCTCGCAGAAAAAAAAAAATCATTGGTAGGAAGCCAGGTACTTTTTTTTTTCACTTTAAAGGTTGGAATGACATTCAAACAAAAGAGCTGGAATCCAAATATGGCCCTTAAGATATTACGCAAGAGTTCAGCTGCAATAAAGCTCAAATTATATACACACACACACATATATATATATATATATATATATATATATATATAGAGAGAGAGGGAGAGAGAGAGAGAGATAGCCCACGTTGATGTTTTACTTTTCCTATTGGAGAAGTAAGCTGAAACCTCACAGCTGGGGCAGGGCCAAGGACACGTGTTGGCCACGAACAACCCCTGCTATTAAAGATTTGTTCTGTTTGGAAATTTCTGAGGTCAGACTCCGTGACCGCACTGTAAAGTAACTCTAAATGGGCGACTAATGCTTGTCTGCTGCAGAGGTGACCATTAGAGGCGGTGAAGAATGGATGCTGACATTCTGCCACCTGTTTTAAGACAGTGTGTCTCTGCTTCAGCTTTTAAAGTGCTCAAACATAACATCTTCTTCTGCAGGTTAAAACAAAACAAAACAAAACAAAAAAAAACCTGTGAATGGCAGATGATGCATTTGCTGTTTGATAAGTCAGCCCACTCATACGTTTATTTTGTGTGTACAGTCATGAATTTCATAATGACAGGTAGTGTACAAAATGCGTACGGTTGCTAAACAGACACACAGGTCTTATCGAACCAGTGCAGCTGTCATATATCACAAACAACTTGTAACTACGGAGAAGCGTAGGGTTCACGAGAGGAAAGAAGAAAATGGAGGACGTTGTTAAATTCTCCTTGTTCTACCGTTACACACTAAAGTCAAAACCTTGCGAATGAAGTGAAGATAATATCTTGAAGGAAAGGTGCAACACTGAAACTGCACACAGACCATCCCAACGCATACCAAACATGCTGACTAAGAGCGTACAACCACAGGATGTTCATGTCCTGAAAGAGGAAAGAATTTCCTGTTGTCCTATCCTAACATATTAGCTTACGAGTTCACTTAGATGGTGTAGGCGGTGCGGTTCTTCACCTGAGTGTTGGTTTGATTTAATGGCTTAATATTAGAAGGGGAAATTTATTTTCAGCATTTAAATTGTTGGTATACCATTTTTCATTTTTTTTCTATTCTTTTAGTTTTTCCAATTGCAAAGTGAACAATTTGTTTTCGTCAAAGTGACGCCAATGCTGTGTCTTATTTAACTGAGTACTTAACTCGGCTTTTGCTTTTACTCCTATTGACTTCTTAAAACCTGAAGTAGCTTTTTAAATTCTGCACAGGAATTAATTAGCCAGGTATTCACGAGTCATGCTTTTTGCAGAACTTGTTAAACTGTTTGCACTTAAGCTGAACTTGCTTTGTGAGTTAAGCCACGTAACAAATAGTTTGTCCTTTGTGAAATAAATTGCAATGGTCAGCGCTTCACTTTGTTTTAGCATATCTCCATTACAATCAAGCACCATCAAAACAAATCTACTTTGACAGGGATGTGTAGTTTTTGATTATTAAATTGACTTTATACACTCCACTGTCACCACATGCTTGCTAATGATGAAAGTGACAAGTTGTGATTTGCTGAATCATGTTACAAAGCAAAAATGCATTTACTATTACAGTACATGTATTTGGCTTTTAGTCTAGTAAAGTGCTTTAGGCGCATTCAAATGTATTTTGGAAGTCACATCTCTTTTCCCCAGATAAACTATTTGCATTAGGTTTAAAGGTGCAAATGCAACAGGAGAAGTTTGTCTTGCAAAAGTTCTCTCAGTGTGAGCAAGACCACAGACTTTCTTCGAGGGCAGCGCATTGAGAAATAAATGTCCTGCCCCGCTGTTCAACAACTGTTTAACTTTGAACTTCTGGTTGAGGTACAGTCTCTCATGTACCTGTACCTTATGTGGCTATGTTCCTTACTGTTTCCAATTAAACTCTCATTCTCGCTCACCCAAGGCTTAGAAATCACAAGTGACTAGAATGAGATGGAGAGAACATTGTAAGTTTCTGAGACATACCAGCAGGTTGGCGCTTTGCTTTTGATTAACCGTGTGAACATGATGAAAAAGCTTCCCTATCACCACAGATAATAGCTGCAATCAAACACAAGGTATGTATTTATGAACAACATCCTTATCCTCTGGTAAACACCTGCAGTATTAAAATCAATACATAGAGTTCCTGACACTCTTTCAGACACTTTTTTTAAAAATATTTTTTTACAAAAATAGAACTCTGAGGTGTGACGGACGACGTTTTTTTTTTTTTTTAGACTGAAAAACATTTAGATAATATGTATCCTGCGGTTTCTAGAAACCTGAAATTATGCTGTCAAAGGGGCTGAACTGTGCTGCAGTGAGCTGGATAAGAAAACCCTGGACATATCTTTAGTTTTCACTGGTCACATTTTGGAGTTTGTCTTGAAGGAAGTTAACATTTTTAGATAACTGAACATAAACAATTGCAGATGGATCATAACAGATTTCACAATATCGTACAAAATGTAGAAAACTTGGTATAGTTGATCTTAAATGTCCCATCATGCCTTTTAAGGCAGGCCAGGGTTTCCGGATTTTTTAAATGAGATTGAAATGAGGAAAATAAACTAAAGAACAATAGCATCTTGTAAAATGTAAAAACATGCATCAGGCTGTTTGCAGAAGAGTGCAAATCATCTAATACGACATTTAACTACATTATATTCATTTTTAACATTTAGTAACTCTTGGTTTAGTAACTCACTGGATTCTAGTGATTCAGAGAAATGAACAGAAATGAACTTAAATCTCATGGAGAGGGGTTACAGAGAATCAAAATGATTTAATAAAACTAAAGCATCAGTCAGGAGCCGATACGTATTCAGTGTTACAGTAAAAAGTAACTGATGACTAAAGAAAATATTAGAAACATCCTACATAACAGAAACTGGATGTTTTTTTGTTTTTTTTCCAAATTAACGAAAAGATAAAATGGAAACAAAAAAAGCCTCACAAGTTCTACATGTCCTCGCTAAAATCTTCCAAAACCTTTTGGGTGAACCTGTTATGCTGAAAAAGATACATTTCTTGGAAATAGTTCCCTTTCGGTGGGAACTACTTCAGCATGTCAAGATGTTATTTCAAGCTTCCAGTTCCCTAAAACGCTTTCGTTTACCAAGGTTTGTCTGGAGAAACACAACTACTTTTGGGAAGCAACTCCAGCTAGACTTTGGAATGAATCCAAGAGATATCAGACTTAAACTGAAGATTAACTCTTAAAGTGAAATAAGCAAGAAGGTTCTTTCTTCAGACAATACAAACAGACTGACTGAACACACGCCGGACAAGAAAAGTTACCTCTTTTCCCATCACGACCACAACAAAAATAAAAACATAAATCAATCGATCATCAGTGAAGCTAACTGGTTATTGGGTAATATTAGCCAACAAGAACCTGACAAAGTATTACATTTGTGGACGTTGTGTTCAATGTTTTAAATCTATTTTAGGGTTATTTTGTCGTAATAGTTGTGTTTAAATAAAGGTAATGAATGAAGGAAAACCCTTCTTTTGTTTAACTTTGCACATTAGCCAGAGAAAATGCTTCATTTCTGGTTTTTAAGGAGTGTCTTGAGAAAATAGCATTATTATTAATGAACAATTCTCTTTAGAAATGTATTTATTTATATATAATATTAATACTGTGTTTAACTATTTCCATCCATCCACTGTCTATACCAGTATGTCTTTACATGACAATGTAGGTCTGTATGATCATCTTAAGAGATGGCTGGGTGAGACACACTCTCATCATGAGCTAATATGAAGACATACAGGACAAACAACCACGCGCGCACACACCCATGCTTAAGGGCAATTTAGAGAGACCAATTAACTTATTATGCATGAGTTTGAATTGTGGGAGAAAGCCAGAGCCTAGAGCACATGCCAGAGTCAGGAGTGCTAATAACTGATGGCAAGCAACCATGCTCAGCTGTTTTATTTGATTACATTTTATGTGGTTCAGTGAGTTGCTCTGTAAAAAGTAACAAAAGGTTGCATCTAAAACAACAAGACAAAAGAGAAAATTCAAATCAAATCAAAATTCATGGCATTTGTTCGTTGATGTGTTAGCGTTACATTAACCAGGCTTTTAAAACTTTTTAATTTTGATTTATATCACTTTTAACAGGATTTATTTGCTTTTAAGTTGAATTGCACAGCCTATATGTCAGATGGATAAAGCGTGTAAATTATTTATAATTATTTTTTTCCTTTACACTTTTAAGAAATCTTGTGTCTTAACTGGGCTTTGCACACTGCAACTGCTGTTAGTAAAGGCCCGTAATGAACTTCTTGCTACAGGACAGCATAAAAGAGCCGTGGTCCACAGTTCTTCTCCAAAGTGGCTGGATGTTTGCCTATGGAGAAATTATCAACCTCTATTACATCACTTTTAGATAGAATCTCACACTGAACCGCCCACGTGACGATCCCATAAAAAGTGGTAGCAGAGGGAGCGTGGGCTGCTCTGCATTGGACACAAATTTGGCTGCTATCCTGTCGTCAACCATCTCATCAGCTCTCGGCGGGGAACCTCACATGAGGGCCGGTCGACCCGTCAAGACGTCCTGTGTCACGCGATAACTTCACAATTACCTACTTTATTTCCAGCCACATGCTGGGAGATGAATCTCCTCCTAACAGCCATAGAAAAGAGCTGTCAGTGCCGTTTTTCCACCTTTCATAAATCCCCTTATGCAACCTCCCCCTAACCTTCACATTAAGATTACATTGTGGTGGAGCTGCTAACTCAAAGCATTACATCATCTGGAATCAATAGGAGCACATTAGCTGATGGGAAAGATAAGCTGTGGTAGCTCTGCCTCATCTGAGACTGTCATTAAATGTCTTTTTGAAGTGGAAGACAACTTTTAAGAATCCAGTTCCTGTGAACTCTGTGTGCCTGCATGCATGTGTGTGTGTGTGTGTTCCTGTGCGTGTGTGCTGGCTCAAATTCCAGCCGAGTGCAGGAATTATTCAATGTGCTGCGAAGGCAATGCTTGTGGTAAGCTCCCAGCCCTCTGCATCATGTGTAGTCCTCCTCATCTGTGCGTGGAGAGCGCAGGCTGGAGCGCTTACATAATCTAGTTAAAATATATCCCGGTCACATGTAAGATTCAGCCCTGCAGATAGATATCCCACTGTCGCTTGAGCTGCTCTGGCTGCCATTCAGATATTAGAAAGAATATGAACGCAAACACACACTCGCAGACTTGACAGTGATTAGCTGCCAGATATTCTCAACAGCTTACATGTGAAGAGTCTGCATGGAGAAAAAAGAAAAAAAAAGAAAAAAGAAAGATCTGGAAGCTTTTCTCTCTGGATGAAGCACATGTGACTGAGTGAAGCCGGACCAGGAAGGGACAAAGGAGAGGGGAGGACGCACAGGAGGCATATACCCCCAGTATTGCTTTTCCTCTGCCTGCACAAGTTTGAATATTAATGCTAAATCCAAGTGCAATTGACTGGAGGCACACACACACACACACACACACACACACACACACACACATTGCTGCGGCACTGTGCCTACACTACTTGTGGTCACATATCTGTGTAGGTGGGGTTAAGTTGCAGAGCTAGCATTTACTTCATCAGGATGACAAATCAGGAGGAGTAAGCTGGTGAGATGGGGGAAGCCAGGCTTAGAAAGTATAAGGGATCCCAGATGTGAAGCTTTGCCTGAAGCATGAGCCGGTCCAGAGCTATGTCAGGTATTTTTCATGAGCAACATCTGAGGATATGATTAAGAAAACAACAGTAGTGAATGACTTAAACATTTTAAATATGAAGAGTGGCTTGTGATGACGCTCGAATCCCTGGAATGTCTAACATTAAAGGGATTCAGATAAATTACCAAGATTTTAGGCTTAGGACAAACATGAAGCACTACATAGATGTAAGAATAAAGCTTTATTCTTGTAAATTATTCTTATTAATTAATTTTTTTTCTTTCTTCTTTGCAAAACAGTTCAGACTCAATCTGATTTATTTGACAGCTTCTGGTAAAATATATTTTTAAGTCCTGCTACAAATTTGTTAATTGGATTTAGGTCTAGACTTTGACTGGGCCATTCCAACACATAATGATTTTGTCTAAGCCATTCCATATTAGCTATGGCTGTACCTTTAAGGGTGAATCTCTGTATCAGTTTCATGTCTTTTGCAGTCTCTAACAAAGTTTGTTAGAATGTCCTTGCATTTAACTTCATACACTTTCCCATCACCTCTGAGCATCTTCTATGTTCCTGCTATAAGCACACCAGTGCACCTTCCTCCATGTTTTCCTGTGTCTTCTATGCAGTTTGTGGTTTTCTGCAAATTTAACAAATTTGGCGAGGTCAAGATACACCCAGATCAACTCCAATTTACAAATGAGGCGACTTCTTATGGCAGTTTCTTGCATTGGTTTCCCCATCAGAGCAATGAGGGCCAATAAACATTTAGATTTTTTTTTTTAATTTGTGAAAGAATTTTACTTTTATTGTACAATTATGTACCACCTTCTGCTGGTTTATAACACAATCTAAATAAAATATATTCAATTGTGACGTAAGTTGAAGGAATACTTTTGCATGCAAGTGTCAATACTTTATTTCAGCCACAGATTAATGCTCTTTGTAGGGGTTTAGTTACAACTGAAACGACTAAAGGTGCCTCGAAGCAGCTGGTCAGAAAAGAACATTGCCGAACAAAATTATGTAATCCTGTTATTGCGTGGATATGAACTGCTGCCAGGACGGAATAATTTGAACCATTAATTTTAGCCAGGAAACAGATCCTAACTGAGATTGCTCACAAATGTGCCCCCGGGTCATGCAAGTCGACTGAAACGGCAAACCTGAAGCGCTCACATCTTGACCACATACATTTTAACCAAAAAGTATTTGAGTCCGTAAGCGGCGGAGCAGATGGCTGGAAGCCAGCTAAGTCATATGCACGTCTCACAGCAGAGGACAGCTGCTCGTAAGATAAGACACACATAAATATGCTCCACTTCAAGCTGCACCCAAACACTCTCACTTGAGCCTGCATCCTTTTGCGACACACTTAATCCTAAGGGCACTACTCACATAACGTGACGAAAAACAGAGGTTGACTGAGGGCATCACACAAAGGTCCATGTCTGGGAGAATGTCATTACCAGTAAGCATTGGAGACAGAAATCAGAAGGTTAGTGTGAATTCCCCTACACCTTATGAAAAAGAAGAAGAAACAAAAAAAAAGGCCATTTAAAAGTCAAACTTTATTTCTGTCCATATGTTGTAAAGTGTGGTACTGAGAGTTCTTCATGGACACGTGCTGCCTTTTTTTTTTTTTTTTTTTTTCTTCTAAGGGGAAGTTTATACGAGGACAGATGTGCAGAGTCTGACCTGTAATAAAGTGGGTGAGAGTCTCTGATTGAGATTTCAATTTTCTTTCTTTTTTTTTTTTTTTTCCATGAATGAGAGCAGGAGACATCCTGTCTCTGCGGGGTACACACTGCTCATGTCGCGTGACTCATCTAGGATCCTGATAGGAGACGAAATCGTGCGGACAAAAGAGCTGCCTCCCTTGCGAGGAGACTGCAAATTATTTGCCGTTGTTTCTTATGCAAATGACAAATTGGTGAAATTGTCAGACGGCTGAATGGAGCTGGATTAATGTTAATGCTTAAAGATTCAAGGAGATCACACAGTCGATTTACTTAAGCATTCAGAACAATATGCGGTTAATGCAGAAAAAACACCTTCAAGCATGAAAGATTAAGTATCTGGATTACTGTATGTTTAATGCCGTGTGTATAATTTAAAATACCTCTTTGATCCTTAAACACACAGTTCCTGCGCTTTGAAGGGAACGTGATATATTCCACTGTGACATGGATGGCTTGAAGACAACAAAGGGAAATCAGAGTGAGCTGGGAAAACTGCAGGAAGCTCTCTGTCGTCACAAAGTCTGGGGTCAATGGAGGATCTGAGTCTGGGGAGCACAACGACTGGAGACTATTTTATTTTCTTTTTTTCTTTTATGGGATCTTTAAAAGATTGCAGGACAATTAGAATCTGGCAGATCTGGCAGCTGTGTCATCCCGACCGGCTTTATGTGTACTCTGGTGTGTGCGGGCGTGTGTGTGTGTGTGTGTGTGGAGTGCATTCTTCACAGCAGGATGTGATTGAAGGCACAGCGGTGCAGAGCAACCTCTCTGTCTGGTTCCAGGGCTGCTGGGTGTTCCTCATTGTGACAGAAGCTCATAAAACATGAAGCATTCACAAAAGGCTAGGCTCCCCTGTGATCACTTCGCCACAAATGACTTTCTGAATTTAACTACTGTGGCACAATCTGCCCGTGCAAAGCACTGAAGACGAGCAAGGGGTCGTTCTACGCATTTTAAAAAGTCAGGCAATTCTGAAGCCGGTTGTTGCAACCATCTGGGCAGCAGCGTCCTTGGCTCGCTAATCATCTGACAGAGCTTTTTTTTTCCCCACATCGCACTCGTTACGCTGGAGGTGGAGTGAAAAGGGCAACATCGTTTTAAATCCCACTCATCCTCACTGTCAATCGAGAAGGATGGGAGGGGGAAGGAGGCTGGTTCTTTCGCTGCTGGAGTGGGTGTTCTCAAAGCAAACGTGATCCCGTTTGCAGCAAGAGGGTTCGTGACTCACTGGCATCGACACTTGTCTGGCTTCCAACAGAGATCGCTCCTCCTTATCCCACCCTCTCAGCCAAACAGGTCCCATGAGTCATGAACACCACCACAATATGCCTTAAATATTTTATAAAGGCCTGTGTATCAAAATGACCGGTTAGATTCAGGTAGCCTATTAGCTTTGTGCTCTAAAATATAATCAGAGTTCTGAGTTAAAAAAAAAGGGTTCTAATTTCACTTTATCATTCACTTAATGAAACTCAGATTATACCAGTGTTGTAACAATAGAAACGTTTTCTGGTATGATGACTTTTAACTCAGGATTTCAACAGACTTTTGTTCAGAGTTCAGCAGATGCCGCCAGGAAACACCTTAAACTATTGCCTTTATCCCAACCGGTTTACATTGCTTACAACAGGAAATGAAATGACACTCACAGGGCTTTCGATGTATAGAAATCAAACAAAATTTCACTAAATTGTCATGCTTGTCATAATAAAAACATCCCAATTTCATATTTCATGCATTAAAGTCATTTTCATCATTAAATGAAAGTCAAAGGCTTTGAAGCAAAAATGGAGGTGAGCAAATGTGAAACTGATTTTTAATATTTTAAATTTAAGTAGGAGTTAGTCACGTGTTAAACATACTTGGGTCATTTTCACAACCATTATAAAGGATCATTAAATAGATTTTGCTGTAATGTTTTTGGAATCAAAAGCTCTTTTAACATGACAAGTCGGATTTGGTCTTGGACTTTCTTGGGCTAGCTTTTGGCTTTTCTCTTGGACCGATATACAAAATAAAGACACCAAGACGTTCAATGCAGGTATGGTGAGGTAAATGCAAACAAAATAAAGCTAAGCCAATTTGTTCAAGCATTTCTGCTTCATTGTCTTAAACTGAGGAGAAATCTACAGACAACAATGGAGGAAAGTGAACAACAAATAATAGTTAAGACTGCTTTTCATTGTTCTATAAAATCTGATAAAGCATCAGGGAATAACTTCAAAACCAACTTAACCATGTTTCCGTTTCAGCTGAATTTCCAGCAGCTAAGTATATGCAAGACATCCAACTTGGATTGAAAAGTTTAGGTTGGTGAGGCGCAACCAGCTTTCCCACTTTAAGGAACCTTGCTATTATTATTTCTAATTTGGAAGAGAACCTTGCAGCAAGGAGGCCCTGGGTTTGAATCATGGTCCCTCTGCATGGAGGCTGTATCTTCCTCTGTGAGTGTGTGTGTGTGTGTGTGTGTGGGGGGGTGTTCTCTCTGGGTACTCTGGCTTCCACCCACAGCCCAGAAATATAACTCTTAGGTTAACTAAATCGCCCTTAGATATGGTTTTGGGAAGTGTATGGTTGCTTGAGGTGTGCAACTTTGTGCTGCCCTGGTAATGGATTGGCGACATGTCTAGTTGGGTTTAAAAAGCTATTCACTTATGTAAATAAGTTTTTTACACCATGAGAACACATTTCTAAGATGTGGGGAAAAGATTTTGCTCAGTCCATTATATCCTCTCGCCGCAGCTGCTTCCTGAAACCGCCGGCTTTTCATGATGGCCATGTCCCCTCAACTTACCGACATGCTTCGAGCCATGCATCATCACCACCATCATCATCCAGATGATCATGACGCCGAATGCCTGTGCAGCGTGTAGTGACCAGAGGCCAGCCCCGGCTTGACTCTTCGCCCAGCTGCTGAAATGGAAACCGATCCGCGTGTCCACGTGTTTGTGTCATTTCCATGTAATTTGCATATGTAAACTGGCCTCGCCTATTGCTCCGCGGCTGCACCGAATGGACGAGGCGATTCGTCGGCAGGGGCCAGGCGCAGCGGCGAATGGGAGAGCCGCAGCGCGCCGGTCCCGCCCTCTCAGACACGTTGCTTCGGGAGAAGCAACACGGGGTTGATCACTGGCTGTGGCTGCTGCCTCACCGCTCACACGCCGCACACGTCCCTCACATCAGCTGCTCCTCTCTGCCCGACGCTCCTGCCGGATTCACAGTTTGAACAAAGGAGGAGAGGGGACACGACCGGCCGCCGCATCCCGGGAAGGTAGGTAGACCTCCACTGTTCACGCCTCGCTGGTCAGATTATCTCCGTATGAGCCGGCGAAACGCTCCTGTTACCTGTTTTTAGAAGAAAAAAAAATCGTCTGGAGGAATTTAACAGATGTAATCACAAGAAATAAAGATCTACCTATTCGAGCTGAAAGTGGATTTTTGTTAATAGATTGATCAGTGTTGCTAATGCTCTTTTCTGATTGTGCCTTTATGTAATCTAACAGGGTGCTGCCAAATTTACTATGACCGATGAAGTCTATTGTGTCTCCTGATCTGATAGGCGGACAGCCCTGATCATTCACTTTTTCTGATTTTTCTCCCCTTATGGTCAATGATTACAATGTTGTATCTCCTCTCGGTAATATTCTTACATAATGCGACTGTATGTCGGTAACTAATGAGCACCGTCTGTATGTATACATGTAGGGGCCCCATACCTGCCCAGGTGTGCACCATAATGGCTGTCTGATATTTCACATCTTTGACAAATTATACATTCTGTCGTTTCTTAATCAAAATAAAAGAATTGCAGGCCTGGGTCGTGTTGAAGTGTTTTCAGAGGCCCAGGGTTAATCGATATTTGTTAAAAGCCCCGCATGTTGTTTCATTACATAAGAAAATCAAGTCTGTGGTTTAACAAGTCCAGCTTGATGCTATAGTTTTTTGTTTTTTTTTAGATGTATCAAATGCTCAAGTCATTTGTTTTATGAAAGTAAAGTGTAATTGCCTGATGAGACTTCATATCACATAACATATGGGATCTCTTAGCCCATGTTATAAAACAGAAGATTTTTATAGTGGACTCTATAAAGATTAGATAAAAAGATTTATACTAATCTGTTTGAACTGCCTTATGTGTTAGTATATGTCACTTGCTTGCTATTATAATTTTATAACCACAGTCTGGTTTCTGTGATCTTTGATGCTCCTTTTTCAATCCGTGAAACAGATGCATGCAGCATTTTTTTTTTATTTTTTTTTTTTTTTAGGCCTGTGTCGGGTTGTGTGAATGAGTGAACCCCCTCTGCTCCACCCTCGCTCTTTGACTATAAGACCAGAATCCTAAAACAAAGAAAGAGTGAGCCATTGCTCCTTCTAACCCTCAAATTTAACAGGAAACCCGAGACATGCCAGGCGTTAACAATCCAACCACTAAAGATAACCCTGTGCTGTTCTCACTTCCTTTTATCGCCAAGGAAACGCACTGAAGCCCATGCGAGCAATTAGGCGTCCGCGAGAAGCGTTTTGAGTTTGTTTGTTTTTTTTTGTCCACGAGACATCCTTCAATAGCGAACCAGCAGAGAGCTGATGTTTTACAATGTCGTTTATTACTTCTTCGAGACGTCAACGCTCCAGTCCCGGCCCTGGTCCCCTTTCTGAAGGAAGCTAACAATGTCCATGGATGAATGTAGCAACTGTTGGGGGGGCCAGAATCAGATTTTACACAATATCGTAAAACTATGATGATAATTACACAAAAAAGTTATAATGTTATGCAATCAATCTTATTTAAAAGAAATTAAAAGCCAGCAGTATATTTTTAATTTGAGTTTAGCAAAAATGAATATGTTTATTGCTCTGAATGTTGTACCTTTATGCTGCTTGCCTCTGTCTGGAGAAACACAGGTCTAACATGCTAATATTAGCAGACAGCCCATTTTTTTATTAGTTGGGCTGTCTGTCTTGTAACCAGCCTGCAGCCTGCTGCTTTACAAACTACCAACTTTTTTTTAAAACAGCTTTGTCTCTGTAAGAGAGATTGAGGGATGCTTCTTCATTTTTAACACAATGACCTTATTAAGCGTTTTTGAGACCTGAAGTATTACCGAACAGAGAGTGGGAAAAGTGTTAGCCTTTTTAGCCTGTTTTTAGCTAGCTGGTTGGAAATGTGGGTAAATAACTTGCTTATCTATGCAGCAGATCAGTCTCGCTTTCTCAGGGAGTGCATTAAAAAAAAAAAAAAAAAGATTTTCAGCTGTAGGAACAATTTGACGAAACTGGTACCTGGCCCATGACTAATCTGTGCACAGCCTGGCATGTGTGAGAACTTCCTTTGTAAAGGTTTACAGTGACAAGAGTTTGGACACGTGTAGATCTGAGGCCTGCAGGGAGGTTTTCGTGTTTGATGGTGCTCAGTCTGTGTTTACTAGCTCAGGTGTTGCATCTGCAAAACAAACAGGTCATTGTGGTCTCACTGCCACCGTCTGCTCTGGCGCCGCTTTGTCCTTACTCACGTCTACTCACTTGGAGATGCTGTGTTTTCGGTAGACTGTTTATTACTGTTATTATTCCACCAAATCCTCGGTGCTCAGACAAGGACGCCCCAGTGGTTATTTTGACGCCAGCCTTGAGTTGTTGATATTTTGGTCATGTGTCTCATCTCCACCCATGGCTGTCTTTAACGTGTTTGTTTTCCCTCACGAATCCCTGTCTCACCCCAGGTCAGTGATGGTCAGTGCTGGTTAGAGCCTGCAGCTGAGGATGTCTGCTACCGATTCGGACAACTCCATCGACTGGCTGGCCAGTGACACAGAAGAAAATGAGAGCGAGCAAGAGCCGGACTGCACCGCCAGGCACAGCCAGAGAGAGGCTCCCCTGTCTGAGAGCAGCAGCAAGCCGAGCGAGGACAACTGGTGCGAGGTCTCTGGTAGCAGGGGATCTCCCGGTGGCACTGCGAGATCGGACAGAGACTCCGGCAATGGACTGTGCAAATCGCAGCACGGAGAAAAGGCAAACGGCAAGAACACTCAACCGGTGAAAAGACCTCACAGCTCCACAGGAGAGCAGTGCAAGGAGCGGCAGCTAATATCCAACGCATTGGAGAAAGATCAAGTTTTTATCAACAAGGTGAGCACCTCTGTGACTGCTGTGTTTTGTTTCTCACTGGAGGTGGTTGACAGCGTCAACAAAACTAGGACATGCCCTACCACCCAGATCCACCCCCACACACCAACACACAAACCCCAACCCCCACCCCCCCACTGCTGCTTTTACTGACATTTCCAGTAAGGCTGTCCCTCCTCTGTAACTGCTTAAGGAGTGTTTGGCGTTTTGGTCTCAGAGAACTGTGTCATTTGATAAGAAAGCAAGCACGGCGAGTGAGTTATTTGACTTGTGCTACTCGATATGTATTTCAGATGTTTTAGCTCATGTTTAATCACCTGACTGTAAATCAATCTGTTATCATTCCCAGTGCATGGAGCTACAATGCTACATCCATCCGCTGTCATCAATCTTGAATGGCCTTCGTTCAGGGAGATACAAAGAAAGTAAGTCAGCCTTCCTGCGCATTTGTCCTGAACAAGTTTGTGTAATTAACTTGAATAGGATGACCGCTGACGTTGCAACTGGAGATGCACCAATGAGGCTTTTCCTGGTTTAGGCTGACTATGACAGGCCCTGTTATTCTTGTTTTATTCTGAGAACTGTGACACATGAAAGAGAAAAATGCAGACATTTTTAAATACAGTAAAACGAGGCAATTATTAGTGACTTGAAAGTGTCACTATGGGGATGCATCACTGAGGATAAAACCTTATTGATGCATATATATATAACTTTTTCATGCTTTTCCATTCTTCTTTAATGGGAAAAACGTGATTTTTCAGTATTTGACCTACCAATCACCAATCAGTGCTGATAAAGGAAAAACCGGCCACGTGGTTGGTACATCTATAATTGCAGCATTCCACATCTCACAAACCCGCGTTTTCTCTGGTCTCAGCAGTAAATTGAAGCAGGGCTTGTTTGTGTGGAAACTAACTGACTAACCGGTGAAAAGGAGCATTTGGGTCTGTCAACATTTCTCCCAGAAAAAACAATGGAGGGAACAGACAACACGCAGACCTTTGTGGAAAAAACGTGTCCCCGAGATTTGAGAGTGTGATGTCTGAAAACATGTATTGTTGTTGGACTATCCAATAGCCACAAATATTCACGAACCCATCTCTGTGTGTTACGTAACAAAGATCATCTCGGGTGAAGGCTCGCTTGGCGACTCCGCCATTTCAACAGATAAAGAAAGCACTCAGTGATATTATTTAGCCTACCAACAGTAAGAAACTTTCTACGCTTCTTTGTGAACTTGGCAGAAGTGAGTGGGAACATACTGTACCATAGCTTTACCAGAGAAGCAGCTGCTGTTTGTGTTTTGGTCAGAGCAGCATTACATGTGCTTTACTGCAGATAATGGCCGTGTCCAGACAAGCTTAGATTTTGGGATCTTGGTCAGACCCGAACCTTATGTGACCCAGTGCTTGCTGCTCACAGAAGCAGGGGAGGCTGTTCCCTTGTACAAACATTTCACAGAGCCCATCTGCTGCACAGACTCGGGGCCTGCTGTTGACGTGCTTCACGCTGCAGCTTTTCTTTCTTTTCCAGGGCTCAGCAGTTTCCAGGAGAGTGTGGCTATGGACAGGATTCAAAGGATCATGGGTGTTCTGCAGAACCCCTTCATGGGGTGAGTTTGACCTACATACCTCGATCTTTGTTTCCCTTTAAATGTTGTATAAAGTGCCTTGAAAAACCTCTTGACTGCTTCAGATTTTGTCGCATTACAGCCACAAACTTCAGCTTATTTTGATTTTGTGTTCGAGGTCAACACAACAGAACACTTAGATGTGAAGTAGAAGAAAAATGGTAGTTTTCAGGGGTTGTAAAAGCACTTCCTCGAAACCACCTGATGGTATTCAACCTCCTTTACTCTGATACCCGTCATTATAAACGATAAATCTTTTGCTTTAAGTAATCACCCGCCCCAGAGATCTACAGCTTAGTTGGCATGTGGTGTTGGATAGTATTAGTTGTACAATCCACAAATCTGGCCTTGACGGGAGAGTGGCAAGGTTAGCCATTTTTAAAAGAAAGGCTAGCCGCTCTTTTAAAAATGTCTAAAAGAATGGCTCGTTTAATCTTTGCCACTAGCCTCTACTCAGATGAAATCAAAGACACAGTGTCTGGTGTTAAATTTGCGCCGCATAACACCCTGAACACACCGTCCCTACATTAAAACGTGCCAGAGACGGCTATCATCAGCTGGGGGCTGAAAAGCGATGATGGGAAGATGGATGGAGCTAAATACAATGAAAATCTGGATGAAAACCTTTTAGAAACTCTCAAAGACTTAAGACTTGGGCAGAGATTTCCCTTACAGCAACCCTAAACATAAAGCCAGAGCTACGATGGATTGTTTTCAAATCACCCAGTCAAAAGTCCAGACCTATGTCCAAATTCAAATTCTGAATTCAAAGTTGCTTTTTACAGAAGCTAACCAACCAAACCAACTGAAATTGAGCTGCAGTATTTTGTGAAAAGGGAATTTGTAAACTTTTCTCTTTCTAGACGTTTGGAGCGGTTAGACACGGAGCCCAAATGATTTGCCACTGTGATATCTGTGGAAATACTCTGTAAAAGATTTAAAAATGAATAAATAAACATGTAACTCTTGCGTCACTTTACAACAAAGCTTTACTTTGTTTATCTAATCAAATAAAACCCTAATATAACACGATGGAGTTTGTTGCTTTCAGCATGTCGTAATTTAAAAAGCTCCTGGCTTTACGAATACTTTTACAGAGCACTGTATGTACCTTCCTGCATTTTATCCTTTTATTTTTTTGTTTTTGTTTTTTGAACATGCTGCAGCCTGGAAACTTGCACTGCCTAAATGTGTTTTTCCGCTGTAGCTTAAATCTGGTCGGGGATCTGAAGTGAAGCACATCCGGCTGCACGGAAATACTGTTTGCTTTCTAAGTGGTCTCCATTATGTCTGTGACACATGGCTCACAGCAGGTCGCTGCTACCCCCACACGCATTCGGGATAAATTTACTGCAGAGACGGCTGAGTCGCTCTTTAGCCGGCCGTCTCGTTAAAAATGTATCATGCTCCTCGGTGGGAGAGGGACGCTTGTGTCTGCTTGATTAGCTCTCCACCGACCATACAGTGTAATGGAGTATGATATTACCCCCATCTCCTCTGTAGGAAGGAGAAAGTCTGAGTCCTTGTAATATGATCATCTTTCATCTAATGAAACTGAAGCTTTGTTGAATTATGTCGATAAAAATAAACATATAATTGTTTGGGTTTTTTTTGGGCTGGGGGGGCTCTCGGTTTTAAAAGCGACCTATTTTTTTTTTCCGGGGAGTTCGCCGAAAACAAAAGCGGATTAATAATAAATGCACCCTTGATATTTAAGCACGGTTTCTATTGGGTGTATCAAGGTATGCTGCTGAGTCTGGCACAGACTAATCGAAGAGACCTCCCAGCAGCTGCTGCCTTCATATTTGAGACAAAGAGTGGGTGTGGCCGCCTCCCGCAGACAGCCTGGAAGGTGGGCTTAGCCCCTCCCACTATCCTTCAGTTTGCCCGCCCCTGCTTTCTGCTCTGTGCTACCAGCTGGCAGCCCCTCCAGCTCCACAAAAGCAGATAGGATCAAAGTGACCTTTTTTTCTTTTTTTTTTTTTTGTTTAGCTAGCGGATAATCTTCCACATGAATTTTACATGTTTCGAAAATGAATATAACAAGAAGGTCCCGATCGTGTGACGGCGGTTAATCCCCTGCCCACCATCTGCTTCTGTCAGGACTCTTCTGAGCGCGCTCCCCTCCTTCCTCCTCCCACGACATCATCTAGTTTATTTCCACAATGACGCTGTTGGACACCGTTGTGGCTTTGGTGTTTATATTTAGACACAAGCAGAGCTATTACACGTCAAGCCACGTGTGAGCTCTAAACATGTGAGAAATGTACTCAAGACTGCTCCTCCACACGCACACATGCTTGCTCTTCAAGGCTGCATATTTCCTAGGTACGTCTGATTGGGGAGATAACAGTTCTCCGAAGCAGTTGGCGAGACTGATTGTAGATCAAGATTCATGCACGATAGCAAAAGTAAACACTGTTTCTTCCTCTGTTTTCTCTCCCCCACCTCTGCTTCCGTTCCCTTCCTTTTTTCCCCAGAGAGAAATATGTTGATATCATTCTGAAAATGGAGGCGATGCTGAAGAGCTGGTTCCCTCATGTGAAACTCCAAGAACAACTCGCCGCCACACAGACAGAGGGACTTGTGCCCAGTAAAAGACTTAAGGTAAAGGTTCAAAAAAAAAAAAAAAAAAAGCAACCATGTTGTGTAAGAGCTCCTCAAGACGACACGAGCCTCTGCCAAGAGTGACAGCGTTGCGACGGGGGAGACAAAAATACCCATTGTTATTTAATCACAGCTCTGTGACAGGAAAAGAAGGATTTAAAGCTTTTTTTTTTTTTTTTTTTACTGAGTCTCAGGTTCGCTTAAAACGATGACACAAGAGCAAAGATAAAACCGGAGGAGTGTCCCTCTCGGGCTTAGAAAGGTCTGAATATACCTGGAAGAATCCTTTGCATTTAACTGGCGTGTATTTATCCCTGACGTTAATCTAATCCTCCCCCCCAAAAAACCAAAAGAAAACAAAGACGGAGGTATCATGTTGCAGGTTTTTCTTGTCATTGTAAAGATGAAATGTTATTACAAGTTCACCTCACAAGCTGTCAGCACTGTTGTTTCAGTGACTACATTGAAAAAAGAAGAAGATAATCTGTTCTGTAAAAGACTTTGAGACTAGAGCAGAGATTCACCTTCCAGCAAACATACAGTACAGTCACAATAACGCAGTACTGATCTGGTGCATGTGGATCCTGATCTCAGCGCTGCTATGCTCACTTCTGGTTTGAACCTTAAAGCATGTGGCCTTACCTGTCCTTTCTTTTGTTTTTCTTTCACATCGGGCAATAAATTTAGATTTTAAATTGCTAATCCTCCCTTCTAAAGAAAAAGCATGGAGCATGTAATTATGATGTTGGAAGTTGTGTGACTCATTTCTAAATGGGCGACTTTTGAAAATTACACAATTATAGGTAATGACCTGTTTACAAGGTCAAAGTAGCACAAGACACGGAAGTTTATATATAGTCATGTTGCAAAATGTCCTGCATTAATTTAAGTCTACCGTCATTTATCACCACAGGCTGGCCGAGATAGTATTATTACCAAAAAGCCCCAGTGATAAATGTGTTAGCCCCTTCTCCTGATCATTCCTTCCCTAAAGGTGTTGCTATTAATAGCAAACCGTCCCACAAATGATAAGACTGAACAAGACTGTAATCATCCGATCATCTTTTATCTTCTAGTTATCCATAATTTACATGTTTCCAACAGGAGACCAATTAGAGTTATTTTTGCTTTGATCTCGGATTGTATTGTATCCTATTTCATAAGAGCTAACTGGCGTAAACAGGATTCAAACCCACAGTCAGTGGAAATGTTGTGTAATAGAAAACCCTCAGAAAGTGATAAACAGCTAAACTGGTTTACACATGAGATTTGAGAACGTTATATTTATCTATCTCCATAATTCCTTGAAATACTTGCCTACCTAGAAAAATAAACTCACACGTTGTTTTTCGGGACATAGATACGGAATACTGTATTTTGCTGCTTTCACTTTCAAATGTTAAGACACAAACGTCCCCTGTCATATTTCTCTTTCATTTTTAAAGATGAGCTCTGAAAACCATTCATTACCCGCAAGCTAATTTTTCCCATGTGTGGGCAAAGCTCTCTTTTACAGCAACGTATAATTACCGACCGCTGCGTCTCACATGCAGTCTCTTGAGTGTCATCCGCAGAAACAGACGAAACCTTCCGTGTGCTACCTGTTTGCAAAAAAAAAAAAAAAGAAGCTTAAATCTCTTTCTCAGCAACTGTGTTGGTTCACGTCTATTGTCGGGCAGAGTATTAAACTTACCTGAGCCAAAATGTCAACCGCCGATGCCAACTAACTTGGAGCAAGCAAGTTTCTCGAAGAGTCGTGTCAGTTGATTTGTGTTTCCAGTTAGACCGCCTGCCAGATTTACTGGCACACAGCTGGTAAAGCCATGCAATAAGTCTTAAATAATAAGGCATTCACTGCAATGACATGATTTCATACATGTATATAAATTTCATCCCATGTTGATGCAACAATTATTGTCAACCATTTCAATTCCTACAAAAAAAAAAAAATACATACACAAGTAAAGTGCACATCAACAAAACAAACATATATACTTTGAAGTTGATCAGAGAGTTATTAATCCATGACTCTCTTTTTTTTTTTTTTTTTTGCTGGGGTGCAAAAAATTATGGGATAGATTTCCTTCAGCTGTACTGCAAAATGGAAAATAGAAGAGAACTATTAGTTCAAAAAGGAAAACGCGTGTCAGTCTTGATAAGTCATGCCTTATGTTATCCATCTGTACAGTTGCAGCAATAATTATAGTTTATTTGAAAAATTACTTTTTATAGGAGTTTTTACACATCTCGCATTTAGAGGACTAAAGTAACAGTTTGTAGAACAACTTTACTTACAATGTTAATCTCCTTTTTTTTTTTAAGTTAAGCAAACAAAATGATAATATAAACTATTAAAATACATTTGTGTTAATTTGAATGCTTTCTGATTATGTCGTTGAATAACTGAAGGTCCCCATGTTCCCTTACAGTTATCTCCAATGACGACATCTGCAGCTGGGAGCTCCGTCTTTCGCAGCGATCCTCCAACCGGCACCAAAGCTCTAAGGGTCACGGACCTGACTCCGCCCGAGGCCTACTCCGCCAACAACCTGAAGTGGCTCCACACGTCGCCTATCTGCTCCCCCACAGCCGAGGAGGCCCAGGCTGGTCCCAGGCACCCGCTGTTGCCCAGAGACAAAGACCTTACGCAAGACAGTGCTGTTTCCTCCAGCACAGACGGCCATGCTAAAACAGACTCTGTGCCCCGAGGCCCGCCGCCAGGCAAAATCAACGCCCCCTGCCTGGAACGGCTCCTTAAATCCACAGACAGCATCATCACACGCAAGGAGACTGGGGGTTTGATGGGCAGCAGCTGGTCCTAGTCCAAACACAAGGGGGGCTGGGGCGTCCGGACGCAACGTGGCGTTCGACCTAGCCTCGCCTTGCCCCCATCCTGCTCAGAGCCAGTCAGCCAGCTTCGCTCATTCCAACCTTCAGGATTGCGTTCAAAACAACAAACAAAAAAAAAAGGGACGTCGCAGATTCCTCTTCAGCACGGAGCGGGTGTCGACGAACACGCTGCTGTCTCTGACACGACGAGCGTCCGCCTTCATTTCCCGTTTTCTGTTGACTTATCCTCGTTTCTCTAGTTTGCATTCTCGAGTTGCGTGTGTGTGTGTGTGGGTGCGCGCGCGCGTGCGTGTGTGTGTGTGTGTGTGAGCGTCCAAAGGCTAGTCGACACGTGCGCTGATAACCGAAGCAAGTATTGTCAGAACTGGAGTCTTCCCGCCGGCTCCCGGGTTCAGTGATACAAGTTTACACCAATCTGCTGTTTTGCTTGGTAGGGAAGATACGTCTTAGCTGGTAGGAAGGATTTTCACATATTCATACGTGGTCTACATATTGTGCTGAAAATGTGGCTGAAATGTGATGGTAGAGACCCCTCTTAGCCCCCCTCCCGCCTCCCGCCCCGCCTCCCAGTGACTCCACTCTTAGGTTTATTGATGTGACTGTTACTCATTTCTACTCTTCATCGATAAATCCTTTTTGGTACAACTGTTCTACCTCATCGAGCACCACGTCACGGCTAGTGAGTTGGGATGTGACCACTTTGCTCAGAGTCTGGACCCCCTGATCAGATCTGCGGTGAGCCAAACGGCCTCCGACGGCGAGGCCGTGCAGTACAAACAGAGGATGCTCTCTCTCTCTTTCTCTCTCTCTCTCTCTCTCTCTCTTTCTCTGGCTCTTTCTCTCCCTGTGGCCTGACTGGTGCCATTGTAAAGAATGTCAACTGAAGAGTTGTTTTTTCTGAGTCTCCCAGAAGAAGGCAAACAGTGCCTGCAAAGTCAAGCTGTGCCTGTGAGCTGGTTTGATTAAAAAAGAAAAAAAAAGGAAAAGACGAATAGAGAAGCGTTTATATTACCTGCACCTCTGTGGGATGTGTGGAATCAGGAATTGTCACTCTCCTGCCATTTTCCTGTACGAGTAAATTATTGCCAACTACTAGCTGTGGTGGAGTAGAACAACTATCATTTTGTTTTGCCACAGAACTAGACGGTGTGTTAGACCACCTGAGAGGGACAAGCGACGTGTCTGTGTAAATCTTACTTCGAAGGTTGTCGATTTACCCTGAAAAGTGGCCTTTATAGTGTGAAATTTTATACTTTCTAAATAAATGTGGTTATATTTGTTTGATGCAAACTGCTTAAGATTATTATTTTTTTCCCCCTGTGAATATTTTGTTGGATTTTTACTGTTTGATTTAATTGAAGAAGAAGAAGCTTTACGGTTTTTGCCAGTCTACAAGTTTTCACCTTTTTTTTTCAGTTCTTAAATACTCGTCTCAAATTTTAAAACAAAGCCTCTTGCTTTGGCCTAAATGACCCTAATTCTACTTACTCTGTTCCGGGCCATATGGATTGACCCAGTGGGTTGGTTTAACACAACAGAGTTGAGTTGTGGCTTTCATCCACCTGAAACTGGTTTTAATGTGAATAATCTCTTAACAGTGATGATACCAAAGAGTGGGTTGGAAAACATAACTCACATCATGGATTACTAAACAACTAATTAAAAAATATATATAGTTTCACTGAAATTCTGCAATAAAAGATGGACAACATAATGTCTGACAATAACACTTTTACTGAGAAAGAAAGAAACTCGGATAACAAAATCAAATGCTGAGTGTTTAACATCATGTGGAATATTGCTCATCTCATCTTGACTTTACAAAAACATTGGTTGCTCAAAGTGAGAAAGTTTAATATAGCTAATAGCACATTACTTAGCAAGTAAACGACTTATTTGCATTTGGGTCGATGAGAACAACATTATACCTAAGGGTCAGAGCATCCTAACTGCAAGTTGAGTTGTCTAATTGATGTGATATCTACCCACTTTTAGCAATACATGTAAGTAGTAATGCATTTCTCCAATTCTATTTGATAAAACACAGACAAAACATGTTTATAAGTATGTCTTTTATGCTTGGACGGGAGCAATATCATAAAAAGTTATTTCATGTTTTAAAGTACAGAGCTACTACTAAACTATAATAATAAACCATACGCTATTTCATTATTTTTCAATTACATTTGGCCATTTAAAAGAAGTATGGCCTTTTAAACCTCTTTCAGATATTTTATTCAGTTGTGAAAACTCTACTTACATCTTAATAATGATGCAAATGTGGATCTTTTTTGTATTCAATCAGATAAAATCAAGGCTTAGCACACATCCATCAGACATCACCTGATTAGAAAATAAACTGGTGTGTAATTTAGTGTCAGTATATAATAGATAATAAATACAACTGCTAAATGATGACTTCAGACCTCCCAGCATGAGGAAGACCAAGGGACACCTACAAGTATGTCGGGGCTAACGCTGTGGAGAAGTTTAAAGCGGCTTGTATCACGAGAATGTGAAAAAGTTAAGGCATATTAATGCTTTTCCAAGGCTCTGTTTGATATACAAGCACACATTTTCATATAAAACAGTATCCAGTTCACTGATTATCTGAAGGAACAATATCTGAAGGAAGGAGTGGTGTGTGTGCGTGTGTGTTTGTTTTCAGACTTGAACTAGACTACAGACTGCACTTGACTGTAAAGAAAGGAAAGCTAAATATTAGCAATGAGGATTACAAAGACAACAAAAATGACAAACAGCAATGATTGTAAATCTGAATAACATTTCCAATCTTTGAAAAACGGATAGAAATTCAGGAGAGCCCTCCAACCTTGGGACTTTGTGCTACATCTGCTTTTTCTCACCCCAGCTCAATCGCATTAAAACATGGTGTATTTACAAAGTTATCAAAGCAGATTTATTTTATTTTTTTTAAGGTACGGCGCTCATATCCCTTTGAGCTCCGCATAGTCATGTGTCACTTTTTCTAGCCTGAAAGGGGGTGATTGGATTGATTAACCACCCTGCATTGTTTTCAGCGACGCTGTCCCAGATCCCGTCAACCAGGGCAAGGCTAATGGTCCGGACTCACGTGCATAGATGACCTGATAGTGTCCATGGCCAACCACAGCGGGCAAGGACTGTCTGGAAAAACTGAAGCTTTTTATTAATGACCGGAGGCGCTGCATCAACAGAAAGGGCACCTTTCTAACTGCGTGGCAAAAAAGGGGCAACGCCAACAGACATCTTGTGATGCCCTCCAGAAATAAAACATTAGAAATATGAGGGGACACAGCTTTAGATGTTACACAAAATGTAGTGTAAATATTAATCCTCTTGTGTATACTGCAAAGTGTATACAGGAAGCTCTTTTAAAATGTTCATACAATAACAACCACAAACTTCAATAACCGAAATATACTTATATTATTCTGTCCTACTGTTGGCTTTTTGAAATTTGAAAGACAAAATCAGCAATAAAAACCCAAGTCATTGTTACTTTGCTCCTCGGTTTTTTTTTTTTCCACGAGTGTTCAACAGCACAACGGCAGATTTTAATATGCAATATTCTCAGCCAGGATGTGAAATTGTATTGCTTTCCATTTTAAAGCTGCAGCATTTTTTTTTTTTTTTTTTTTTTTTTTTTTTTCCTTTAGAAAACCAATTGATGTCTGAGTTTCTTTTGTCCAGGCCACATTTTACGGGCAGAACTACAAAGACTGATCATTACTAGAGCAGCACAAATGAGAGCCTTTTGTTAAAAACGTTCAAAAGGAGAGCGGGAGAGGGGGAAAAAAAAGGTTATGAGGACTGGTTCAAGGTTCCAGGTGCAAAAGGGTAGATGGAATATTAAATAGGGCCTCATTCACTCAAGCTGCTTTTTGCTAATTGGCCTTCACTTTGAGAGTAAAATGGGAACGGCATTATCTTGAATTACAGCCAGCATGATGGTGCCTCGCTATGCTACAGTTATTTAAGGCACTGCATCGCAGAAACGTGCAGACACTGTTATGTGTGAGTTCGCTCTCCTACACATACCCGATAATATAACTAATGGAGAGGTCTGTTGTGCAGCTTTTGTCCTATACAATAGATCCTATTTTTGGAAATAATTGCACCACTTTGTGCTGTTCACTTTTTCAAAGTTGTCGGTAAAGTGCAGGTCAAATACTCCGGTCTATGTGCTCTGCTTTGCCAGTTTGTACCATGTTACAGTAACGCCAATAATGACAAAATTTTATATAAATCATCCCGAATGCCAATTTTGTTCACTGTCAGACTGTAACCCATGAGTCACAGCGACTTGCGATGCAGCTGTGGGCAGAAGAATCCTCACTGATTTCCTCTGTAATCTGTGAATTGTTAGAACGGTGGAATCTCTGCTCAAATCATTTTCCATGAGACCTCCACATGCTGGAATCCCATTCCCGCAAAGCAACGAATAGACTCATTATGTCATTACGAGCTGCAAGTGATTCATTCGCACTCCACGGAGATAATGGTCTCATCTGTCAGAGAACCAAGCACCTTTAATTAAGAGATGTGTGAACTGAAAATATCCCCCCTGCTCAATTATCAGAAAAGCAGGTTATACAAATAATTAAACAGTAGCAATAATCCAGAGCTGCTTCTGACTGTGGGGTCTTCAATTCGCCAGTCCCAGTCTGGTTTGAATAAACTGGTTAACGTCGTCTGGTTCTGTGTGGATGACTAAAAGCAGCGCTCTGGAAATCTTCTGAGCTCCAAGTGGCAAAAAAAGCACCAAGTGCATCTGTGACTCAGGTAGGAAAGGGCCTCTGGCATTCAGAGAAGTGCAATCGATTTTGCTGGCTCCAATAGGTTACCCTTTCAAAGTGACAGAACAGTGCTGAAAGGGCCGCAACATCTTACAGCGAAGGCTTGCTAGGTTTTTGTATCTTTTGAAAGTAGGTAAAAGGAGACTTGTGTGTGCACAAGAGACTGAAAAACACGTCTTAGTGTTCAAATATTTTTCTCTTGTAAGATCTTTTTCCTGACGTGGTTGAGACTTGTTGATTCAATGTCTAAGCCGTGTTTGTCAATCTTCTTCAAATTTCAGACGTTCAGGGGATTATCACATTTTATCTCTTGGAGCTATATGTACTTATGTATAAATACACATAAATACCGTCACATCTATGCTTCATAGATGTGACTGGGTTTATTCATGCACAAAAGACGCTTGATTTGTTCACATTTAGACCTCGGTAAAAACACGTCTTTTGGCTTTGTCAACAGCTTTACATTTCTAATTTAGCTGCAATTGATGCACTGAATAAGCAGTCACTTAACTACCAAACCAAACATTCAGACCCACATGTAAACAACAGGTAACCCGGGGCAACAATTAACCAGTTGTTGTAATTTCTGCATAATATGTTTGGGAATGAGTCTCTCTGTTTCCAGGATATTTAATAGTTTAGAGACCACGGTAAAACAAATATGCTTGTATGGGGTGATTTTAAACAACAATGACTGTTTGTTTTGTTTTTTTTGTTTGTTTGTTTGCACCCAAATATGTGCTCTTACAAACAAAAGCTGGTGTCAGCCATGTCTTCATTCACCAACTGGATGTTTTTCTCTGAAAACACACAGGGAATATGGTGCACTGACAGTTGTCCTTGTTGCCACAGATTCACAGTTTCAACTAGAGGCCCATCTCTCAAGTCACATATTTTGTCCTGAAAGGGAGCAGTAGTCACCCTCCACACAGTAATGAGCAATCCTTGTCACCTCCCTCGAGTCTAATTGCGCAGGTACCAGTGAGGCAGATCACAGGAGATGAAGCGCAGTGGGAAATGAGATCACTACCACAGAAATGCCACTCAGCGTTCAAGAGAACAGAAGACACTTCTCGCCCTCCCCTTCATTCGCCCACTCCCATTTTGTCTTATTTCCAAGAATAAGTAGGCAGACTGTGCTCTCGTAGGTATGAATAATGGAAGCAGCCTGCAGCAGGAGCTCATTTCCAGTGAGTGATCATCACACCGATGTAAGACCTAATGATCACACAGATAAAGAGAGAGGCTGGCATGCATGATTAACATGGTCAGGTCTGCCTCCAGAGCCACGCGGCCGCTGCTGTCGGATCCTCTGACCGCTCTGAGTGTACAGCATCAAAAGCATCTGGGAAAGTATGACTGATTGTGAATCACTGGACTCAGCACCAAGGGAGCAAATAACACAATCATTAACTCTAAATAAAATGTTATGAAATATTTACATTATCCAATATCTTTACTGGTAATTTACATAGATATGATCTGTACTATTTTCTCTTTATTGTGAATATGTCAAAAGAAAATAATGATTTAGATTTTTTGCGTGCATTTATTAAAATTTAATTTAAATAACACACAAAAATTGTTTATTTACTAAGTTGTGACACATTCGGCTCTTGGTCACTAGATGGCACTGTTGTACAAAAAAAAGAAAGCATCTAGAGAACGCTCCCTCTTCCTCATAATAAAGTCAAGCTAACGTTAAAGATACACATCTCTCAAAAATAAATATGAAAACAGATATTTTTAATTTTTTTAAGGAGGTTTTGACAAAAACTGGTATATTTTCTCTGTTTTTTTGGCTCATTCTGATTTAGAGTCTCACGTTCACAGCGGCATTCTAACAGAGCGTAGTGTAGGTTTGACTCATGCTGAAAATAGGAGATATCGCAATCTGAGCGGATGACACAGCCGAGTCAAACTCTGCTCTAAAGACATCCTGAAGGACGTGGTTTTGAGTTGCACTGAGGTTTTTGATAGCACGCTTTATTTGTCTGCCGGAATAAGCCGTGCTTCCAGTCAGTCATATTGACATAAGTCTGCTGGAATCCCACAGAAGTGATCCCAGCACGCCAGCTGTGACTCCTGGTGCCTCGGACTGAACCGTAGCGGGGCTGACTGGAAGGCACGTCATCTGAATCTGACCCAGTGACAAAGACCTGAGCTCATGTATCACCGGGAGGAGAATGAAACATTTACATTAAGCTGCCTGCTTCATCAGACCAGACGGGGGTACAGATGATAGGGGTAGGAGTTTATAGTTTAGGGGTAGGAGTTTATAAGTTCTCACTTCTTCCTACCCCATTTTGA
>NW_015113444.1:90332-115469 GCF_001443285.1 Poecilia latipinna | reverse complement strand
TCTCTTCTTTCTTATGCACTTCTTGTTACTGTGCACTATTTTATTTTATATTTGTATCATGTTCGAATAGGCCTGAGCATGCAACAAATGTTCTCTCTTATCTCATCTCATGCCAGTAAGTTGCCGGCTGTCATTACAAAGTACCAGAACCTGCTAACAAACCAACACTATATCCAGGCAGTCATTACAGAAAGGCTTTGGCTGCTTTTCATTTGGCACTGCAGGCGGATTCTTAAATATACCCAAGAAACCAAATTAATACTTAGTTGTTTTATTCAGTTGGTAATAAATATTTAAACTAAAGCATAAAAATGTAAAAAAAAAATAAATAAAAAAAAGTGTGGCTTTTTATGGTGAAATTTGTGCTAAAATAATTTCAAGGTTAATGGTTTCTTAAGTGGTACCCATGGTTCTTTTGGATACTCAGCAGAATTTTATTTGGGACCTCATTAGTATATGATCCATTCCTAAATCATTCTGTGCTCTGCATTTAACACGCATCTCAAAGTTGTGAGTCAACAATGAATTAAATTGGACAATGTTTTTATTATTATTATTATTATTAATAATAATTACTTTGAAAAGCCTTGATTTATTTGCGTTGTAGACTAAAGCCTTTGTATACGTTGTCCCTGCCTCCTTGTCCACCATGTCACACGCAACAGGCTAAACAGATTCCATGTACTTCTCTGTACGGTGTATTGATTTCTTCACTGTCAGATCAAAGTGCCAGATTAAAAGTTTGTTTTGCTTTTTTTTCCTTTTGAGAGAACCACAGCAGTAAAATCCACTATAGAAACTCCTACAACAGAGAGTATGGAAAAAGCAAACAGGGGAAAGATCAAGGCTAATTCTGAGCTCTGTGCAGAAATCCACAGGTGCTCTTGTGTAGAACTGCTTCAGTAAGTTTGTCGCAGTTAGTAAAGTGTCTGCTTTGAAGTATTACATGAAAAAAAAAATCATGTGACATATGAAAACAATGCCATTTTTTATTTGCTTTTTCAGCCTGTTGTGATGAAGTTATATCTTCTTTCACTCAAATCAGCTTGTTCAAATAAAACTCCTTCAACGCTTGGAGAAACTTCACCTCTCACAAATGCCAGAGATGAATTTATGATACTTGGAAAACTGGAAAAGGGAATCTTAGATTTATGCCAGACTTCACAGATTTATGTTCACCTCTTTTTTTTTTATCTTTCTTTAGCTTCTTGCTCATGCAGGCACATGCACGCATGCATGGGCTGTTGTCGGTAGCATTTCCTGCTGTTTTTCACTAGGCAAACATACGACTCCATAATATGTCTGAGTAGACCAACAATGCAGCAAGATTCTGAATAATTTCACAGTAAAACGACATGAAAGACTAATGAAGCCAAAACTGGCCACAGACTCTCAAGCTGACCCACTTGTTGTTTTTCTCACTATTTGTACAAACTGGCCTACATTACGCCATCGCCAACTTGTATTTAGTTCAGGTCAATTTATCCGTTCAATCTCCTTCAACCCAGCTGAGCCCAAACACCCTCACTGATGTGACAATAAATAGTAGCTGGGAGAAAGTAAAAAAATAAATAAAGTTTAAAAAAAGCAGCAGATATCATAAATATGCAAATATTGCAGTGCTTTTGACCACACTTTTATGTAACATCAAGAATGAAAGTATTCTTCAGTTTTATTACACAAAATATCAGTTCGTACAGGTATAGCATAAAATGTGTGTTTAAAACTACAAAAGCCCAGATGAAAGTTAAAGTAAACTTAAGACATTTGTTGGAGCTACAGAGCTTCTATTTACACCATAAATACATCACATTATGACCATAATTAAAACAGCAAAATTAGCTTCACATATTAAAGATTTATATGGCATCTTTATGTACACATAAGGAAAGAAAAGCGGGTTTTATATGATCATTTACAAGTATACAGTAAACAGGTGGTTCTGTATACAGGCTCATGAGAATTATTGCCGAGCTTGCAAAATGTACAGGACAACAGTAAACACTATTTGCGCAGACGGGGCTGCATCTCTAAGCAGAAGAGCATGTAAACATTTGGTTACAAATTACAAAGATCTGCGACCGATTTGTGATGCTCTGGGGGGGCTAAAACTTTTAAATTCCAAATACTTCGGACAGCAGCACCAACATGTAACCAGTGAAAGAAAACAGCAAGAAAAAAAAAACCATGTGACTCTATCAATAGACAACAGCTCAAGCATTTTTTGAGGCTGCAGTCATGAGAGGAACCCCTCTGCATTATTGTGCAAGTGTGAATATTCACTAAGAGTTCCTGTCAACAGTATAGCTGATGCTGCTGCATATATTCTTCTGCCAGAAAGCCGCTTCAGTTAAAAAGCGGCAGCAGTCCGTGTCACACGCAGCAGAATGTGTGCTCACTTTGTCAAAAACTAACCCAGACGTTGCCTTAAACAGCCGTAACTTGAACACATGCGGTTGCTGCACAACTGCTGTGTGCTTCAAAAAAAAAAAAAAAAAGGTGCAGAGTCACTGTTTTACACCCGAAATAGGGTTTAACCAATACTCCTTCAGGAAGTACTGCTTCTCTTTCTGGTCTTGGGCCTCCTCTTGAGAATCTCCTCCTCTTGGTCACTTTCACAATCCCTCTGATTCAAATAAAAAGGAAGAAAAAAAAAAAAGTTGCTTGCGTCATTGATATTGTGACAGCAGCAGAGTGTAGAAATAAAAAATATGATCTTTTTAAAGTAAAATCCAGAGCTACAACCTGAACTATTGTATTCTACACAATGTTTCTGCATTACTGCTGCACATATATGCACATTTGAACCACAAAAAATACGTGGAATGTCCTAAGGTTTTTCCGAAGAAACATCTATAGTACATCTATAGGCACGTATATACTCGGATATAGACTAGTAAAGATGCATGTAAAGGAAGGAATTTCACCATCTGCCCCTAAGCATAACAAAATCTATCAAAGTACGTCTAATGTATCTGAAAAATATATTTTTCAAAAGTAAACTTTTCACAATTAAACAAATGTACAAAAGCTGTTGGGTATTTTTTTTATCCACTCCAGTTTAGTACCATTTCTCCAAATACAAATTCTTGCTCAAATATTTGTTTGTTTATATCTAATTATATACAAGCCACGTTTATCGGCAAGTGCCGATTTTTTGAGGAGGCAAGATAAATATGTTTGCTGCTTTAGTTTAAACCAAACACGTATTATCCAGAGTAGAATTTTTTTGTTTGTTTGTTTAGTGTGAGATTCCACATCTTTATCACTACTGCAGACAAATTTGTCCTTGCCTAAATACAAAATCATAATTATGGATTGCTGATGTTAAATTAAAAGGGAAGGTGCTTCTAGACACATGTACGCAAGGTTAGGTAAACCACGCAACTCTGCTTCCGGTCTCTGTCAGAAGCAAAGCCCTTGCGGACGACTGGCTGTGAAATAGCAGCTCATATATGAGAGCAGCAGCAGTCTAAACTTGCATCAGCAAAGTCTGGAGGCAGTTGTCCTAAATTATTCCACCGCTGCAACTGCTGAATCCTGGCAACGTTCTCCTCACCTGATCCTCTGCAGGCAGCTTCTGACCCTTCTTCATGATCCTCGTTAAGTGGTTGCACAAAGCCACGATTCGAAAGGACAACTGAAAACGTCATAGAAAAAAAAAAACAAAAAAGATGTGCAATCACAAAATTAACCAAGTGCAACATTTTCCACAGATGATCTGAGTTGAATCCACATCCTGCAATTTACCTTCCAGCGTCGTCTTGCATACTGCTTTTTAAAGTTCTCCAAGTTGACCACTGAGAGCCTCTTCACCATCGCCTGCCTGGAGTTAAGAGGCTAAGGACACACAACATGGGATGACATGATAAAGAAAAAATATGTGAATGTTAAATGTTTTATTCTCCTAGCATCACACTGCTCAGATTTTGACAACAAGCCTAAGACAGGTCAAGGTTCTTGCTAAAATTGCAGTTTAAAAAGTGAGTTAATAGTAACAAAAAAAAAAAAAAATCATTTTATTTCACAGTTAGAAAAAAGAAGACACAAAATGTGAGAAAAAAAAAAGATTTATTTGGAAAAGCAAATTAAAGTAGAATTAAAGAAATGTATTTATACACCAGAGGTCTTATAATGGATGATGGTTTTTTTGTCATCTTCATGAAAGAAATACAAAACGTAAACAGTTTTAACACTGAGTAAAAGTGCAAATTTAAATAAATCAAAAGCAAAAATAACATCTTTTAACAAATCTTTAAGAAACAATAACTACCATCAAGTAAAATAAATAAATAAATAAATAAAATAATAAAGAGAACATTTAAATACTAACTTTCTGACATTGCTTGAGTGCTTGATTTCGTGCTCAGTGTGAAATACTTTCATTTTTAAAGAACCAACATAATTACAAAGTTTTAAAGTATTTCAGAAACAAACTGTAAATATAGTTTCATGATCTTCAAGTAGACAGTAATTTTTAAAAATGTCTGAGTTCAACCTGGAACCATTAGGAAATTAGATAAGTTTATTTTTGGACAGGCAGCTGAGCCTGTTAGTAGTTGGTGTGGTTTAGTGCCTGATGTGAGACAGACGAGCTTAGACAAGGAGTGATAACGAACTAAACCCATCAGTGAACAGAGAGAGAAAACCAAGCTACTTCTTCAACTTTTCTTTATCATGAAAGCAAAATAAAAAAGAGACTTTTTTCACAAACATTTCCTGTATAAAATGTATAAACTAATCTTTGCACCTTCGTCTAGAACCATGGTTCTTAAACTCTAACACAAGTATCAACACCTGCATTCATTTTTCCGTCAGTGGAGATTTTGTCATCGATCATTTACAGCAGATTAACGGAGATGAACTCTGGGGTCTTTGCTTCAAACAGAAACAATTCAAAAAGAAATACGACCAGGTGCTGTTGGCTTTGTTCCATTTATACCAAACCCAACTTAACCATGTTCTAGGTATCAACTAGAGAGGCTGTGAGGTTTACCAGTTGCTAAGACCGACGTTTCCAAGCAATGTAACATGTTCACTATGTGTGTGAAAGATTTAGAGTTTTTTTTACTCCTGCTCTTCTGACTGAATATGTTGGCGCTGGTGAGAAATCCCTTTTAGACTTGTACAGTAGTTTTGACATTAGGGACCTTCTTGGTTAATTATTCTAATCTCAGTTTGGATTATGGTTAAAAAAAATTGAACATGTGATTGAGCGGCATCCTTCATCTAAACAGGCACTGCCAGAAGATAAGACAGTTCTTTCTTCTTTATTGTTTGGCGTTAAAGATGCTTTGGTCGTTTCATGCCAGACTTCTTGGGAACCATCTGGGACAGTTAGCTTAGCAATTATTCCTACTTCCCAGGGAGAAGTTTTTGCAATAATTTTAAGGTTGTTTTTTTTATATATATATATATAGTCCATTCATATTCTACCATTGGAAATGTGGTTATATGTTTAAAATCCATCAGCAGGAGCTTGCCTAAAGTTAAGTTTCACTAGACAACTGAAGATCAGAAATAAAAAGGTTTTGAAACTAATGTAAGGTGAGCTTAAGGCTTCGATAATTAATGAGCATATTGTAGAGACAAATAAGAGTATGCTTAATATAGATGGGATCTGGTCATCATGCATGCGATCAGCTCCAGAATCTGCTACACTCTAAGGAACTTCTTTCAATTAGTGAGTTTAAACAACATAAACATAAAAACATCTGAGAGGCGTTTTTTTATTATTTTTAATTGATGCTTTAGTCTGCTGAGTATGCCATGTTTTACTGCTGTTATCTTAGGTTAAAAACAACGTAAGATTTCCTGAGGTGGCACCTTATAAAATGTTTGAGGACAATTTGTCAAGAAAGAAAATTTGCAGGCATTCAGAAGCTCAGATCCAAAGAAAAAAAAAAAAAAACTTTAGCTTTTTAGTTCCCATAAGGATTTTTAAGAATAATAAAACTGACTCCGTTCCTACATTAGGCAGACTCTCATACGTGGTTTGGCCTCTGGACACAGTTCAGATCCGCAGGACTCCTGCGGCAGAGTCTGGTTTACTTCTGCACTCATACCGCCGTTCTGGATGCTCCATTAACTCCCTCAGGAGTTGACGGAGCTCCCAGTTCAGCTCCAGCCCCATGACGTCCAGATGGCTCTGCCTGATGTTCTCCAGCGTCGCATTTATCGCCTTTATGTCCTCCTGCAACTGCCTCCATTTTACAAAATTCAAAGTGAGCCTGAGAGGGAAGTTTCCTCACAGCTTCGCTCTTCTGCCCCTTGTACTAGGCCTCCTTGTCGACGTAGATGGAGAACTGCTTCCACGCAGCGTGCTGTGGGGACCCTGCACCTCCAACGGCCCCTTCTCCATGAAGCCGATGTGCCTCACCACACAAGCAAAGCACTCCACGTTAATGTACGTGTTGTTTTGAGGCAAGCTGCAGCATGACTGGATGCTGTACTCCTTCAGACGTTTGCTTTCCAGCTTTTCGGTTTTCTTCTCGGCTCCAGCCACATTGCCATCCTCCTCCGTTTGGCCGCAGGACTTAAGAAGGATTGAAGGAGGAAAGGGGGAGGGGGGGACACTGAGTGAGAGGCAGTCACACAGATCCTTCTTGAAAACACACACTGTGGTGAAAATCCCAGTAGATGAGCCACAGCGGTGATTAGTGCATGAAGATGGTAAAAACACTGCAAACATTCTTGATGAGTGCGTAATGTTTCCTGCTTTCATGCTCTGATCCAAACAGGATGGTGGGACTTTACAACAAAACAAAACAAAAAAAAAAACAAAAAAAAAACACCTTTCGCATGCATTACAGCAACCATTGTGAGTGAACTTCCTCAACGTCGCGGGCTGTTGCATTTCCTCGCCATCAAAACCTGTGATATTTTGTTTCGGTTCAGTCACATTTAGACAAAGAGACTTTTCACACACCCTCGGGGTCTATATGATGCCGTGGTGGGTGGAAGTTGTGAAGGCTGAAATAAATACCCCAGGAGGGAGTGAAGTCCAGAAACATCCACAAGCCAGCGGGTGTAAACTCCGGGACTCTGACACTGCAGTCAGTCATCTTTGAACTTTTAATGACAAATCTACTTTTCCTACGAGTAGTGACTCTGTTACCCAGACACGGCATTTGACATTAGCAACCTCCCTTGCTTCATTTTCAATAAGACATGACTAGAACAACACCAAACACGCCACAGAGCAGTCTGAGTCCACCACATACCTTAATCCACGGGTGATTCAAGGCATCTTGGATAGTCATTCGTTTTCTGAAATTGACAGAAAAAGGGCAGCTGAGTAAACGAGTCTGACACACACACACACACACGGCGAGCTAGTCTGTCATGCATTACAATTAAACTCTCTGAGGAGTTCAGTCAGATGAAAAGGCTCGCAGGAATATCTTGTTTCCTAAAGGGTTATTTAAATGAAAACAGATGTTAGAAATAAGAGGTCATGATGCCAATGAAGATAAGTATTATTTTGTCTATGATAGTTAGCTTATGTTTTAGCCATAGTTTGTTTTACTGATACTATACATAATATCATCATACACACAAAGTGCCTTACAGAACTGTGTGTACTACTTGAATTTCTTCATATTAATGTGACATTTTGAACTTATATATAAACATGTGCCATTGGAAATTAATGTGATCATTACAGGGTTACGCATGATTGGGAAGTGGAATATGAAGAATAGTTTTTTTTTGACAAATAAAAATCTGAAAAGTGTGATGTGCCATCAAATTCATTCTCACAGCATGATGCTGCCACCTATTCTCAGTGGAGAGTGCGTATGTGGGATGGTTCGCAGTTTTCTGCCCAGGTCGATTTGCATCAGACGTAGGTGGACACTGTTAATTATGTGACTAGTGAAGGCAGTTTATTGCACTGGATTTTATTTAAGGGAATCAGAGTATAGAGAATTGAAGACAAGTGCTAACCTCACTTTTCAGTTTTTGTCTTGCATGCTTTTTTTTGTTTGTTTTTTGAAAACATGGATATTTTACATGATATGGAATGTGTGGTGCATTTGTCAAACAAATACAACACTCCTGGATAAAAAGTTGTTAGTTTTTAAAAACATGATACTTGGCCTAAAGTTCACTTTCCATATGACATAACTATAAACATACAATCAGAGCAAAAATAACAATGGATTCAAAGCATATTAATGGCTCAGAATGATACTGTCAAATTCCAGAGCGCTGTTTAGCTGATCATCTGTGGCAACACTTGAACATGTGTGTTTAAATATGCTTTTCATGCAGTCTGACTGATCTTGGGTTATTTTAGAAAATAAAAGAGGACACATTTCATTTATAGAAGCTCAAAGATGGTACAGAGGTAAATACCCTGAAATACATTCTGCTGTTCCTGCAGTGAAACGTTGCTTCTTCAAAGTATTGACTCAAACAGGCTGAATATATCAATGTGCGTTGCAGTTTTTGGATTTTTAATCGTTAAACACTTTTCACGTGAAGCATTACTTTCCATGGCACAATCATGCACCACCTTGTGCCACGATAAAACACACTGAAGTTTGCAGTTGAATGTGAAATCGTTCAAATGGTATTAATGCTTTGGCAAAGCGCGGTGTGCCACAAATCTGGACTGACTGATGTTTGACAACAGATCCCCTGGTACATGTCAGATTGTCCCTCAGCTGTTTTCCATTGTTTTACCTCGTGTCCTTTTCCAGTAGCTGCCTGATGAAGCTCTTGGCCAGCTCGCTGGTGTTACTGAAAAACTCTTCATCAAAGTCATAATCCACCGCCGAGACGTTTCCCAACGTTTCCTGCTTTGTTTCACCGAGGAAAGGCGAGATGCCGCTCAAACTGAAACAACAGCACAGAGATGTTTACCCACACTGGCCAGGACCTTCTCCACATAATCCCCTCCGACGCATTGAGATACCAACTCACAGTATGTAGGTGATGACTCCGATGCTCCTGTGAAAACAGCACAAGATTAATCCAAAGTTATGCACAGCGGCTCGCTGTGTGGAAGTCAGCAGGGTCGGACGTAATTAGAGGCTCTCACCACATGTCTGCCTCCAGTCCTAGCTGCTCATAGTTGACTATCTCCGGAGCTGAAAATAGACAGAGCAAACTTTACTTTGCGGACTACAAATGGTCAGGCGACAAGCAATTTGAGTGCGAAAATATTCCAGAAGGTAAAAAAAATAAATCTCTTACCCACAAATTCAGGTGTTCCAAAAATGTTTTTGAAATCTGCCCCAGGTTTTATTTTGTGTGCCAGTCCAAAGTCTATGACTTTAATGCGCGGTAGAAGGACGCTCCTGTCCAGCAGCATTATGTTTTCAGGCTGCAGGACAAGTACAGCAAAAGCAGACAATTTTTGAACAGATTTCTTTTGTTTGTTTGTTTGTTTTGTTTTGCTGCTAAGATTGGATAATGAGTGAACAGGTAGTCAACTCAGGTTACCTGGATAAAACTGCCTTTAAGTGTATGCATTAAAGAAAAGCAGGTATTTGTGTTAGTGCAAATTACAAGACACATTTTCAAAGGTTCTTGTATCTACCAGCTCACTGCAGTTTTGCTACAGAGCTTCATTTTGTGATTTTATGCATATCATAAGAGGGACTCGTAATCATATGGAAATCTTTGAGATCGAAACATTCAAATCACAAACTGGAAGGCGGTCTGTGGGCCTCTCGAATTTGCTGCTTTTTCCACACAGGATGCCAGCAAGCGTCGGTTGAGTAACGTGATACAATTTTGGTCAGATTCTGCAAATATTTCTCAATTCAAAAGCTGTTTACTCTGTGTGGCCTGTGTAAAAAATGTTTGTATTTAGCTCTGACACATGGGGGTAGAAAAATGACTCAGAGAAGCTCCATTTCAACAAAATAAAAAGAGAAACATTTGAACCCCAGATATTTAAAACAAAACAACATCCAGTTTAATCATAATCCAATGAAGAATTAGAGAAAAATTTAGCTCAAGGAATCTTGGTTTTATTTATTTATTTATTTGTTTTGGTGGAATTATCAAAGTTTAAAGATAAACTAATTTTGTCAATCCCGGCTGTATTTGGCAGAATGAGGGAAAATGTGGAAGGTGAAAGGGCTTTTCCTGATTTCCTGAACAGAGCCTGCCAGCAGCTAGGCATCCTTTTCATCAAATACCCCTTAGCTACTGAAGCATATTGGCTAACAAGATGTATTTACAAAGAGCAAGCAGCGAATCACTGTGTTGCAAACTGAAAAGCCATTGTATGCAGCGATGCTTTTTCATTAGGGCGATACGGCTCAGAGCCTGTCAGCTGTTCCCCAAAGCAAGTTAACTGCTTCCTATTTGAATGAGCCCAAAACTATGCAAAGTCTAAGCACTGTAATGAAATATGACTTTATCCATTAAAGAGGATCAATATTGATTTGCAGCTTTTGAAAATCTATAATGCTTAGAATGGTGAACTTGTATGTGTGCATCAAATTTGGAAATGCAAAAAAAATTTTGGGGGAAAAAAATACATAACTACAAATCATCCCCTTTCCGTCTTCCAAACATAATACACTTTAACATTGTTTTATTGGAAAATGAAGGACCAGCTGGATTTGTCATGACTAATAGATTGAGGCTTAGGTTCAACGTACATTAGTACTCTCTCACTTTAAATGCAGAAAATAAAAAGAGTGAAAAGGAGAGGAAAAAAAAGGACAACAATTTTAACAAGCCTGCGTGGGCGACCTGACTCTCTGAGAGAGAAGAGATAACCTTGTGGAGTTGCTATCTGTCAGTCTAAATGCTTCGCACCCCAAAACAGGAAGGATATGTATATCAGAGTGGTGAGGCATTGCCTCAGAAACATTAAAGACATGCTGGTTGAATTTCACACAAAGTTCCCAAAGCCCTAAACCCCATAAATCTTTTAGAGGGAAAGCATTTAATCATGGGTAAAATCTAACAATGATGGAACATACCGTACCTTTAAATCGAAATGCGCAATCCCCTTCGAATGGAGGTACTGCACCCCGTCTAGTATCTGTTTAATAAACTGAGTGGCCTCCTCCTCACAGAGAGACTCTTTCTGAGCCAGGAAATCAAAGAGCTCCCCTCCGGAGACCCTGCGAACACACATGGACATGTACACACTTGCTTATTGTGGACTCAGATAATCAAGAGCAAGGGCCTCTGCACCCCCTTTATCTAAAGTGTGCTCTCAGGAGCTGGATGCACAACTCCTGGATGCCTTAGATACAGAATATATGTTTGTTGCATCAACTTGGGAGACATTGACTCTACATATGAATCACTGTTTTCCCTCTATAAACCTAATGAAAAGGCTTATGGCGGTTTATGCATAAACAGAGAACCATCTTGCAGCTAACAACCCGTTCAGTCTATCAGTCACTCAACAATAATTGGATTGGGTTATTCTCTGGTCCTAATTAGACCCTACATTTTCCCAGGCCCTCGTTGGATGCAAAGGGGAGCCTGCTGGGGCAAAGGCATTATTTTCTTTGTCAGACCATTTGGTTCTATCTCACACACATGATCCTTTCCAGCCAAAGGCTTTAAACAAACAACAGTTTCAGCAAACAGTTCATGTGAGCAGAAACACCAAAGTTCAAGGCCAGCGAGTTGCGCTGAGTTATTCAACTCAGGAATACATTTTTTAAGAGATTCCTCTGACTCTAATAAACACTTGAATACTTCCACATTCTGTCCCATGACAACATTCCCAGCATCGTTTTATTATGATTTTACATGACAGACCAACACAACACATTGCACAACTGTGAAATGTTAGGTCACCAATTTGCAAATAAGAATCTGCAAAGTGTGGCATTCAATTCAGCCCCCTTTACTCTGATACGTCTGAATGATTTTCAGTACAACGCATATCCTTCAGCAGTGACCTAATTAGAATATATAGTCCACCTGTTTGTCATTTAATCAGAGTTTGATGGAGGGACAATCTTTCTCCAGGAAAACAATTGTCATTCAGTCCTGGAATCTCGACTTAATGGGAAAGTGATTGCTGAAAGATGGCTGTCAGCAATCGTGTTTAAAGTTTGCTGCTAGCCATGTGGAGAGCAAAGCAAACATGTGGAAGAAGTTACTCTGGTCAGATGAGACCAAAATTCAGTTTCTTGCCACACATGGCAACACGCTGTACACATCACAATGAAACATGGAGGTGACACCATCATGTTGTGGGGATACGTTTTATCAACTGGGACAGGAAAGCTAGTCGGGACAATCCTGGTAGAAAACCTGCAAATGCTTGACTGAGGTGGCAGTTCACCTTTGATCAGGACAACGACCCTAAAAATACAACCAGACCTACAGTGGTTTGGATTAAATTCAAGCAGTATTAGAACGGTCAGGTCAACCTTTGGATCTAAACTTAGGATCTGAATTACACTGCTCTCCATCCAGTCATGGTATTTTGTGCAAAACCTTCACACGCAAAGCTTTGTACACCTTTATTTGCACAGCTCTGGGAGGCAAACACAAAATCCCCTTGCATATTAATTTCAGGTGCTGCTCAACACATAAAAAGCACACTAAAAAAACATAAGCTTTATCTGTGTAATGTCAAAATGTGAAAAAAAGCTGAGCATGTACATTTAAAGCTAATTTGTTTTAACCAAAAATACAGACGCGTATAAGTCACAGTGGCTGACTGAATCGTGCAGTGACTCACAGTTCGAGGATGAGCACCACTTCTGTGCGGTTCTCATACACGTCATGCAGCTCGACAATGTTTGGGTGTTGGATCTCCTGCAGGATGTCCACCTCTCTCTCAATCTCCTCTCTCTTCACGCCCCGTCTGCTGACTCGACTCTGGCGCTTCTTGATGAACTTGGCAGCGTACTCAGTGCCTGTGCTCTTCTCTTTACAGCGCCTGACAACCGCAAACTGCCCGCTGTGGAGACAAAGGGGGGGGAAAAAAAAGCAAGATTATTAATAATTAGCATGATAAATATGTCCAGTCGTTTGGTATATAAGTTTGGAGCAGGTGCCATTTTATGACTACAGGACATAGCTAAACAAATACTAAGCAGGAACCTGTGTGTCAAAAACGTCTGAAATATTCTGGTGTAGTTCATTACTTCCTGTTTCCTGATGAGACAGAGAACAATCAACCAGGCTGATTGTGTGGACAGAGTCTCTCACCTCCTACTTCATTCAACTTCCTGCCAAAGCTCTTCCTTCTGTTACAGCATCTAGTCCACTGAAAGAATCCCACAAACTCTGAATTTTTCATAACAGAGGTGCAGCTTTCAGACCATCCACAATTGGCTCATTGTGTTTTGGATGTGTTTTGCTACAGCCGCTGAATTCTTGACCCTTGATGGATGAGCTGACTGCTCCTTTTGTCTCCCCTAAACGTCTTCCTTTTGCTGTCGTGTGCATCCGACTTTTCAGTCAGAAATGGCCCACCGACATAATGAACTACACGTATGAAAACATTTTCCAACACAACATCCAGTTAACAATATATAGGAAGCCTATGACTTTGGTTTGAGGGGATTCTCAGACTAAAGTAATCCTGCTGACGCTCCTGCTGCTTCAGTCATTTCCTGCTGCTGTGGACTGACCGCCTGACTCTATATACGTCCAGACTGGGAAAACAAACCTCTGGGTTACTCACCCATTATTGTTAGGTCACGCAAAATATGAGTGGGCATGTTTATGAAAAAAATGCTTGTATCTTTTGCAAATGTTGCACACACCTAATAAGGTCATTTTTTTGTTACTGATGTTCTAAATTACATATCTGCAAAAAGCTGGAGTATCAAATTTACATACTTGTTTACACAATATTTAAGAATAAAACATTTTCTTTTGAGCAATCTTACATCAGGCAAAATAATGACAGTCACAATACTGTAATCACAGCTCATGAGTCTTCACAGTTTTTCTGTTTCCTCATGTGCTTCGTGTTATTTAATTTTTTTTTTAATGAGGCTGATAATGACTTAGCCATCAGATATTACTTAAACTGCTCCTCCACACTTGTAATTGTTCATTCTGAGTAACATGATTTTTTTACCTCATCAGACCAGCAGATTCTGCTGCCTGTGCTCTAGAAATACATTTGGAAACCCCCTTGTTGGCTGAACTTAAAGCCTCATATGTCACAGCTACACTGATGCCTATCATTTCCTATGATTTTGATATTAATAACGAACCTCCCGCGTAACAAGGGCTAGTTTTACATAACACTGTGGTTCTACTTGGAAGCAAAAGAATACTGGCTCCAGATTTACTCCATTTTGGAATAATAAACCTTGTTGTTTTGAGAGATAAATTTAAGTCCTTAATCTGTGGAAAAACGTTCCACTTTCTAGTGGTTTGCTGGTATAACAAACCACAAGAAATGACTATTTCCTGTCTGAGCTGATGGAAGTCAAGGGCTTGGTTTCCCATCACTTTTTAAATGTGTTTAGATCACGAGATGATGTGTTACTTGTTGTGTCCCTCTAACATGTCCTCTATCTGCTGCAGAGTGGGATGGGTTTGACAGGCAAGTAGGCTGAGAAGGTTTCTTACGCAGTAGCAGCTGTAGCTAAACTTTCTTGTGTACCTTTAATAAGTGCTTACACAGAGAACACTGGTGCATCTCAGAGGAAATGAATGCAAGGCAAACATTGCGGTATAAGGTTACAGCTGATTCTTTGAGTCCTCTTCAACCACAATGTTGTGTGAGAGTTGAACCAATTGGTCGCTTTATCGACACACCCAGTCCAGCTCTTACTCACTGCTGAAAAGTATCCTCTGTGAACCTCCCTCCTAGAAAATAACAAAATGCTAAACAGAATTACATAGGCACCTGACGGGAGAAGAATTGAAAGTTCACATTGTGCATGACAGAGTGAATGAAGCGTGACTGCAAACTAGACAGCTTACTAAATCCAAGATTTGAACAAGATCCACTCACGGTACTCTGGTGGCTCTTAGTGGCTAATTGCTACGTACAGCAATTAGTCACTCTGGCCATTACAATAAGTAGAATTTTCCAAAAGGATGACTTGTTCAAGCACATAGATTTTTCTTTTCAGCACAAACAAACACAGAAGTGCTCTGGGATGTGTTTCAAACATTTCCAGTGTAGAGAGAAACAGAGAGGGAGGAAAAACGATTATGCTGGGTTTCACTTAAGACTTAAGTCAAACCCAAGTTGTTCCGTCTGAAAAAGTGGAAGACCATCAGGATATGCTAAATGTTGTGTGACTAGTAACCTACCTAACCACAATTTGACATACAAGCTAATAAAAGTGTACTTTGTTGCATTTTTCAGTATTCCTTCAAAATTTTGAGGTGTTATATTGGAGTTTTTACAACGTTCCAATCAGCCACGCTGGATTATGAAGTTGAAATAGGGGCGAAACATCAGTCTTTCCCACCTGGAATTTCAATTTTACACACCCCCTTATTCCATTTTTTTTCCATCTTTACCATGTGCATATTTACCATTGAGAACTGTTTGCACATTGCCTTTTGTTAATAACACAAAACTATGTTGTAAACCGATGAATGTTTACCTCAGAATACCAAACTGAAAACATCTAAGCCCTGTTGGGTTGCTGTTTTGTAATGTTCTGGGGAATCTTTAGAGATACTGATCAAATACTCTCTCTGTATGATCTGTTCACAGACCATCTCCACCCCTGAGCCCTCCCTGAAAGGCTGACCCTGTTATTGAAGACCATCATTATGTGTGAACTGAGGAGGAGGGAAGTAGACCTAAAGAATTTCTTTTGCAAAAAAACTAGCATCAAATGGCCTGAGGGGAGAAAGTGTCACATGGCGAGCAATCCTCGGAATCTCCTCTAAGTGTAAAAGCTTGAGATGATAGATGCCATTAAAATATGAGAAAGTGGCTGAACCAGGTGTCAGTGTACTGCCTTTGTTTAAAGTCTGGTTACAAAGTGTAGAGTAACAGCAGAGAGAGGAGCGATGGTGGCGGTGCTGTTTGTCTTCGTATTTCAGCCGGTCGGTGTGGCTGAAAGTGTCACGTCGCTCCAGAGTTTCCATTCCCAACAGCTGACGGGACCATTATCCGCACACCAGGTGGAGAGAATCCTCGGACAAGCGGCGCCAACGAGATATAGAAATGTGCTTCTCAACTGAGTAACTGCTGGTTCTGCGTGACAAAGACAGTCAGAATGATAGCTGATTCACCATCCTAAACCGATCATCTTCGTCATCTGCGCACCAAATGTTGAGGTGCTCATGGGGGGAAGCACATGGATGTCCTCTAATGCGCGTGAAAACACCAAATTAGACTAAACAAACAAGATTAAGCCAATTTTAGAGCTTATTTGCTCTAAAATTGGCATCTTTTGATGTTCTACACCCTGAAAATGTTCAGAACATCTTCAGAATGATTAATCATCAGAGGAGCTTCTGCATATGAATTGACCTGTGTCAAACAGGAACTTTAGGAATTCCAGAAAGTTCACCTTGGAGTGTTTTTTTTTTTTTTTTTTTAATCAAAAGCAGCAATGTCTGTATCCCAGAGCAAACTACACACACTCTTTTCCTACTCCTCACATAAATACAAAAATACATGCCTGCTGTCTGGAGTAAAGATATATGGTGTGCAGTGTAGCTCTTTCACAGCTATATGCGAGCTCTTGTTTATTCATAACATCTGAGTCTGAAATGTGTGTTGCTGCATCACAAGCGTCATTTGTTACTTCTTCAAACTGACACTGTTTCTCTAGTTAGTTTATTTTACAGGACCTTGTCTTGTGTGACAGGACAGAAATACAGTTTCCTGTAAACATTTGTCTATCAGTTGCTTAAAAAATACATAGTTTGCATTTTATTTTATTAGTGTAACAATTGCAATTTGTGGTTTTGCATAGACAACGGCAAATAAAATAGTTATTCTTATTGTGGTATTTATCCACCGTATCACCAAACAAGTTTAGTATGCAATATGATCATGAAAAGAAAAACTCAAACATCCATATTTGTCTGAGGATGGAGTAAAGGAGAGAAAACTCACTCCAGATACTGTTTTCTGGAAAAATTCAGGGGGTTTGAAAACATAACTTTTAGCCCCCTTGCCTGGTCCGCACTAAATGTCACAGAATATATAATCAAAATAATGGAGGTTTAATTCTAGGAAAAGACATAATATTGTTATGAAAGATTGTCACTGACCAATATTTTCTTCAACAATTCTTTTATCATAAGAACAGCAAAGATTAAGAAAAAATTACTTCTATTTATTGACTTTTAGAGGAAATAAAGGGACTGTTGTGAAGTGTTGCTAATGTGGTTTAATACATTTGACTTTTTCCCAACTAAGAAATTTGTTCAGATAATATAATCTCTTACTGAATACCTCCTCAAGCGATCTCTTCTAAAGCATATAACAAAACCACATTCACAGAATGGAGGGGCTCACAGAATTAGCAAATTAGTAGAAAATGATGGGAATCAGATGCTGCAGCCTTCACAGTCACCAGATCTTGACCAAGTTATGTACTTTGGAGAAGAGGTAATGAATAACAAGCCCCACAGAGGGAGTAATGTTGTTTGGACGAATGTTTTATCCCTCAAGATGCATTCCAGAGACTTGCAAAATCGCAGCTAAGCTGTGCTGACGTTGTTCTGGCAGAAAGTGGTGACCCAACACACTATTAGGAGGTGATTTATGGATGGTCCCTACGGGTTAGCGTTTATGTCAGCTTGAATTAAAAGAGTTGGGTCTGTAACATAAAAGAATGGTATAGCCATGTGAAGAATACCGCTTGTAAAAACCAATGCCAAACCTGTCAGGATGTTGTCAAAGAGCAATGGCCAAATTCTTAGTGATGTTAGTCAGGATTTCATCATGAACAGAAAAGTTTAGACATCTTTTCTTCCTGTTTAGGCATGCAAAGAGAAAGGGTGCTCCCTTTTTTTTATGACAACAGTTTACCAAGTTTTAGTTGTCTCATCCACCCAAATTCCTGATATAACAGCACAACTAGTTTCAGACGTATAGTGACCAGTCATGGGTTTTTTTTTTGTTTTTTTTTTCCCAATATCAATGCACACCAAGTGAATCACTTACTATTTCAAAGCTCATACGGTAATCTGTGATAATGTTTTAAAGATTTAAAGAGGGTTTAATAAGATGCCAGAGAAAGTGTCAGGGTGATCAGGGTTTTATCCAGCTGTAAGAACACAGGTAAATACAACAGTGCCCCTCCCCTAAAAGTGGTGAGTTGGCTGGGAATAAAAAGGCTGCCACACTTTCACTCCCTTACAAGCAGACATGTTCAGCTTTCCAAACAAACAGTCATTCCGTGTAAAATAAAAGATCGCCACCCATCATTCTTACTAAGTTAATGCTATTTTAATGATAGAGACACACCAAAACAAAAACCTCCATAATCAGACAATCTCCAGCTGGAGCGGCTCAAACCAGTGATTGGGTGTTACTGGTTATTCAGATCAGTGATCACACTAAATTAAATGCAATCTCATAATATTGACCATTAGATATCGACGACACTGGCAATACTGAGGGACGAAGATTAAATTGTACATTTTAAATGTTAGCACTTTCATAATAGATAAAAATGAAACTGTGTGAATGTGATTTTGTTACGTAGATGACAAAACAGCGACAGTACCTCACATCTAACGACTTACACCTTCAGGCTTGGGTTTGTTCAGGGGAAAGAACACAACTGTCCTCAGTGGTAACGAAACACCATTGACGGTAGGACAGAATGATGAATTATCAACCCACTAACAACTTGCTCAACATCTCCATGGAGCAGACAACCTACTGATCTCCCCAAAGTTTACCTTTTGGTGATCTCATTCAACCTTTCCAACACCTGAGGAACAGTTACTCAAGTGGAAAGCTATGAATCACTAAATGTACGCAGTGCTGATTCATCTGTCTTGTTTGGAAAATTGTCACACCTGTGAGGTGTAAAACAGAGTTGGCGACTCGCTGTGTCTCTTTAAGTTTTCTTTTCTTTTGTTTTGTTTTCACTTTCTGTGGTTTTTCACCACAGGATTCCGGGTTCTCATGATTGTTCTTCAGAGCATGTCTCAAGATAAACTCAGAGCAGAATTTTTATGCTTCAACACAACCGATATCAGGATTTTCAAAACGCACGTCCTTTTTTTCAGCTGTTCTCAAAAGAAAACTTACTCTTGAAAAAGTGATCTATATTTATTCGATTATTTTTATTCAGTTACATGAATTTTAACAAAACTTGTAAGCTGAACTTTTTCCATATTCTGCAACATAGAGGCCACAAACTTTACTTCTTTGGGGATTGATGGGGGGTATTTTATTTTATAGACAACAAACAAAAGTAGATCATAGTAATTGTGAAGTGACAGGAAAATGAAACGCCAATGTCTCGCATGCACATGCATCTAGCTCCTCTTATCAATACTTGTTGAAACCACCTTTCTTCACCTCAGCAGAAGCAAAAGACATGGCTGGCACATTTCTACCAGTTTTGCACATTGGAGACTAAAATCCTTGTGCATTCTTCTTTGAAAAATAGATCAAGCTCAGTCATCTTGGAACATCTTTTTTTTTTTTAAGTATTGCTGCAGATTCTGAAATGGATTTAGGTCTGGGCTTTGACTTAATTATTTTCAATGGGCTATTGAAAACTGGAATTAATTATTTTTATTACTGTTGATTACATCTGCACATTACGCTTTTCATAATTTAATTTGTAAAAAAAAAAAAAAAAAAAGTATCATTCACATTCAAATTCCAAAATTCCATTCTGCTCCACAAATATCCACCACTTTTTTGTTCGTCTAAAACTGGAAACAGACTGAGGCTTGTGTTTGCCGCATAAAAAAATTGAAGGGGTAGGAGTAATTTCTTGTTTTGCTGTAAATATTATCAGCTTTCAGTTATCTGTGGAAAATTCCAGAGATAAGTGATTGGGCAGTTATTCATAAATCATTGATTGCTTTCCGCACTTATTAATGACCTAAAGATGATCTTTAAACTATACATACCATGTTGGCATATAATGGGATGCTTTGTTTGACATTCTTCTTCCTTTGGTGTAAACATACAACTGGTGCAGCCGAGACAAAGATGTTTTGGAGGAAACGGCCATGAGAAAGCGTTAGGACACAGTGTGTTTACTTGGATCCACAGCGAAAAGGTTAGAGGTCGCCATCCGTTTACATCCACTCTATCTGCTGCTGCACATGCCTAAGCCGGTAAGTACAAAATAGATATGTGGCTTCCTCAGTGAGTCTATATTGTTCTCTGAGAACTTCCTTAAATTCATTTCCCCAGGAGATAGTTAGGTTTTCTTCAAAAATATTTGTAAATGTTGTACCCAGAAATCAGCTCTGATAATAGTAGTTATAACAATAATAATTGATTATCCCAAACACATCCTGTTTGTCTGACTGTGTCTGCATGTCAGCCTTTATCTCATGCAGTAAACTCCAACCCCTTTAGTCACAGTGACGCTCCCCAGCTCAAGCTTAAACAGGCCAGCTGTGTGCATACTTTCATACGCTGCGCCGCGCAGCCCGCAGAGACCTCAACCACACACACAGAGTGACATTTAAAGAGCAGGGAGGAAATACCTTCCTCTTCACACAACTTTGAGGGATTCCTCACCTTCCCAGTTCTTCTCCAATATCATAGAAGTCCTCCACGTTCTCCTGCTTGAATACCGCCATGCCAGGTGTCCTCATTGATGTGGCGGTCTCCTGGACATGTGCTGCAGAAGCCTGTGGATCAGTCTCCCCTGGAGCAGTCTTCCTATTTATCAACTCCACAGGTTCAACCCTGTTGGTGAATAAAGGGTGTTCATGCTGGTCTCTGACTGAAGGCATAGCATTTTTTTCCACCACATGTTCCAGCTTGCTGTAGCTGCACCTACTTTCACCTTACAGCAGAAAACGCATCGATTTGACCGGCAAAGACAACGCAAAACAATAACAGCTACAAATGATCTATAACAGTGTTACCAGATGGACAAAATAGGAATGTTTAGTTCTTGTGATTATTAAAGGATTAGAGAGGAAAAGAGGATTTCTGCATAATTAGGGCAAGGCCTCTGCTGTGAAGCATTTTATCTGGCACAAACATAAACTGATTAAAATTACAAGGCCTTTCCGGGTGTTCTGATTGAAAATCTAGAGACAAACTGGAAACAAATGGTGTACCGTGGCTGTGAACAGATTGGTACAAGCAAATACGAACTGAAAAGCCACAAACTTCCTATCTAGTGAGTTTCACAAACTGCCATCAATCAAACTGAAGCTTGAAGTCGTACCTCGAGTCAGATGGAGAGAAGAGGATAAAACCTGCATCAGATCCCACGTCTCCTACAGCCGGTGCGGTCCTCTCACACAAACCTGGTCCTCTGGCTCCTCTGCTGCTCTCTGTCACCGACCCGCACGGCCCGTCAGGCTTTGTTTCTACACAAGTCCCTCCCCCCACAAACCCGTCTTTACTGATCTGTTATGAAAGTATAGCGTGCAGCAGAAAAGAGGCAGGCAATCAGCAACGATCACCGCATTTGTGCCGTTTTGTCTGACAGGGTTTTTGAGGAACTGAAAAAAAAAAAAGTTTGTATCTACACCCCGGATGCAACTAAAACCAGATGCCTATGTCAGAACTTTTTTTTATTGAATTGGTTTTACAAAAGCAAAGAGATACATAGACTTTTACAATTACCAGCTAAAACCTGACAGATTAAGACAGACTTACATATATAAAAAAAAGTTGAAGTGCCCTGTAATAGTCTGAGTTTTCTTAATGCGTTTGTGCAATACACTGCCAAAAAACATGAGAAAAAAAGAAAGAGGAAACACAGAAGCAGAGATAAGTTTTCAATGTAGCTTATTTAAACTTGCAACAGTTTGAAAGGGTTTTTCTACAGAGCAACAACTTATCTGATTACTATTTGTAAAAATGAATAAAAAAAATGTATCTAAATAATTGGGAAATGTTGATCTCATGAGAAACCAGCTCTCATAAACATGTTTGAGGACAGCAAAAAGAAAAATTCAAACATTTTTCAATGTTTTACATTTGATTTAAAACTGTAAACCAGGTCGGGTCCAGATACTGCAGCAGAGAACGGTGGCTGATCTCTGTAAACGGGTTCAAGTGAGTGAAAAGATTTAAACGACTGTAAATGATGCTTCCAAGAAACTTTCTCGTCTTCCTCACATTGGATACCATCTACCAAGATTTCACAGTTGATTAGCCAAACACACACACACACAAGTTCTAATTCCTAAACAAATGGTTGGGATATCAAGTTGTCCACAGCGATCAGCAATAAGGTCCTTCACATTCTGAAGCTACCTGAATGTGGATCAACATGCAAGAGTTTCCTCAGTTTTAAGGAAAAATGCTTCCCTTATTCATTGAGTCACAATTCAGTTTTTATAAAATCAGTACAAAGGCGGACTTTTTAAACTCTTTCAAATTATAAAATTTTTTCACCAGAGTATCTATAAAATTGAATGAAGACTTGAGAAACGTTGCACTGCCACTCGGTGGACAACAATAGCAAATACAACAGCATTTTTTCCCTGAGGTTAAGCTCAGAGTAAAGAAATGCAGAAAAAAAAATAAAAGGAAGTTTCTGCAAAGTAAGGATATTTCACTAAAAAATACAGACAAAGCTGTAAAAGTTTAAAACAATATCCAATTTTTTTTTATGTAAAAGAGGGATGCAAGCTTTTTGATGCAACTTTAAAAGAATTGCTTACGGTTTTTTAAAATAATTAGATGATACAAATATTGAACATCAATATTAATAGACTGATTAATGAGACAACACTGGCTCTCAGTCATAAACATTAATTCTACTTGCCATTTATGCAGCTGAAAACAGAAAAAATATTTTGTTTTCAGCTCATCCGTTCATTTCGTCATTTTAGATTCGAGCAAATTGCTGGAATGAGACTTTAAAAACTAAGTAACGTTTCAGCAAACTATCTCAGTTACAGCATGAATAATTCAAGTGCATCATACGATAAAAAGACAAAGAATCCTTTACAAGAAATAAAAATAAAGATTATCAATCAAACAAACAAAGGAAACAAAGCACAGAACAAAAATAGAGATTTCTTTTGTGTAAATGTGAGCACAAAAAAAGAAAAAAGGAATTCCTTCAAAAAGGTATAAAAATGCTTGAAAATACTGTTTCGGACTGCATGGTTTGGCAATATAGGAAAGTAAACTATTGGCAACGAACAACATGAACATAGACAGCAAAAATACTTTACACAGGGAAAAAAAATGGCAGGAATACTGATACAATGCGTTTTATCCTTTGATTTCAGTTCATTATTCCATTTTTGATGCAGAGACCAACTCCGACACCTAAACTGGGAAAATTAAACCCTTCAGCAGCTGTAAAGCGTCGCCGCTCCGTGGAGAAGCTCCCTTTGTCTTCATTCTTAAAGCGACACAGCCTGGAAATAAAAAAGCTCAGTTATCCTCCTCATCGTCGCTGACGAAGCTCCGTCGATCCAGACTCGTCTCCCTCTCCTTCAGGAATGTCTGTCTGATGGCCTCCAGCTCCGTCAGCTCCAGGCGAACCTTCTCTAGGTGAAAGGAGCGGCGGTTCTGGATTTGCCTCATAGGGAATGGGTTCATGTCCACGAAAGCAATGTTCATCAGCTTCCTGGAAAACAAAACAAAAAAATGACTTCTTATTAAAGTATTTTAAACCGCAGATAACATTACCCTCTTAGTTTTTGGGTGCTTCTCTAAATTGCAAGCCTGGATGTGAACTGTCTTATCTCAGCTACATGAATTTAAATCGTGTGCCTACAGCACCCCCTGCTGGTGAGCGTCACTGTTTTCCAACAATCTCACAAGCAACTGGATTTTTTTCTAATTCCCTCATGTAGAATGAAGATGAACTCTTGCAATTTGAGACAGAAGGGAAAATTGTTTATGAGATTGTGGAAAATTATACTTATTTAACATTTCAATCAATGCTGCACACTTAAAAAATACCTCTTTTTGTTGTTTGTTCATGCACAGAAAGGAGACCTGGGTTATCATTTCCTTCCTTACTGCTGCAGAAACATTGTTCTGAACAACACAAAACCTCCCTGATATCAAAGTGACCTGACCTTGAGTCCAGGATTGTGCGCGTGAAGTATCGAAGGTATTTAAAGATGGCCGTCGTGTCCTGCAGCTTTAAAAACTCTTCTTCTTGGTACTTGAAGAGGGCGAGAGCAAATCGAAATATGATCTGTAGAAGGAAAAACATATATAAAAACAAACATAACATCGTACGACTTTCTGTTTGCACCTCTCTGTGTTTAAAAAAAAAAAAAAAAAGCTGTTAAACTGTCCAAAAGCTGAAAGACGACAAACTCTCTCTATGGTGAATGCCACAAGTTTCACACAAAGTCTTCACAGACTCTCAGTAATTAAAAGGTGTTAGTCTAACTGTGATGTTTCCTTTACTCCTTTAGCAGGGCTCTACAGCGCTATGACCATGTTAAAAAAAAGTTTACGGTTTTCCTCGTCTCACCTTTGGCCCCTCGAATAGGAAGGCATCCCAGATCTTGAACAGGATGTCGCTCACCACGCTGTCCACAAACACTACCAGGAACCAGTTGAAGGTGATGAGGGAGAAATCCACTTTGTGCTGCTCAAAGTGGGCGTGAAGGCGCGGCAACTTCTCACTCATCAGGTCTTTGAACACACGCTGGTCGACCTACAGGAAGCAGACAGTCACATTTTACAGAAGTTGGAGGTCGAATCTAAGAGAGGAAACTAATCAGCCGTCAGATAAATATGAAAGCACTTAAAAAACTAAAAATATAATTAGGGCTCAAAAGATTAATCGATTATTGAAATGCTCGCCATCTGACTTAGTAACAGATTAATCGTTAACAGGAGCATACAGTCTCTAAGAAAGACCATTTGCTGAAAGAGCAGCATGCTCAGAGGAGCAATTCACCCAGAACTGTAAATATACAGCATATATTTTGCATTTGAGATGAAAAAAATAATACTTTGTCTGTACATATGTTCCACCCAAAACTCCTCAAGTGGCAGTTTTAGCTTCACCTAGGTTCAATTCGTAAAAAAAAAAAAAAAAAAAAAAAAAAAAAAAACTTCCTTTAAAACACCTTTTTTTTCCCACATATTTTGTTAAACAA